>NC_060191.1:16200083-16385083 GCF_021184085.1 Oncorhynchus gorbuscha
GATCTACTCAGGTCTTATCTACAGGCTGTGCTATGATGCTATGACACAATGTAAAGGTGTGTGTGTGTGGTCGTACATACACGTGTGTGTGTGTGTGTGGGGGGGGGCTCTCTATATTGAGTGTAAGCCATCTGGTGAGTAGGTGAGGATATGAGTTAAGACCAGAGTACAGCGCTATAGCTATGATGCTATCTATCTAGTCACTACTGTGTCTCTTTGACTGCTTGGTTGTACAATAAGGATTTAACCTTATTTAACTTCTATGATCTATTTTTGTTCTTAGTAGTGGTTGTCACCATTCTGAACTCTTATTAGTCCTTCTCAAGAGTTCAACCTGTCATAGGGTTGTAATGACAAAGAGATGGCTGATTTTATCTCATGTCAGGGTTCCGCTGCTAGAACTGGGTCAACTATAGAAATGGATTTTTAAAAGACTGGAACACTCTGACTGGTACACTCTGTGGCTCTGAACCTTTTCAGTCCTAACCCAGGTTGTGTATTAGTAGTGATTAGAACATGACTGATTGACTGATATCATGTTATCAAGTGAACTTCAGTATGTACAGAACTGAATCTTGATGGTCTGATGTACTGTTCTGACTGACTGCATTTCCCTGTTTATTTCAGGGTTTCATCGGAATGAAGAGATGAAGGCCATAGACATTCTGCCCATCCTTAAAGAAAAGGTTGCCTTCATATCAGGTGAGAAACACGATGTCTCTGATCCATGTCGACCATTCTATATGGTCTGTAGAATGTCATGGGAACACACACACACACACACACACACACACACACACACACACACACACACACACACACACACACACACACACACACACACACACACACACACACACACACACACACACACACACACACACACACACACACACACACACACACACACACACACACACACACACACACACACACACACACACACACACACACACACACACACAGCCTCACATGATTCACTGCAGCTCTGCATTTACTACAGAGCACTGGGAATAGGCAGCACATTATGGTGGGAACAACAGCCTACAACACAACACAGGGAAACATCAGGCAGGCAAGGCTTCCTCTGCAGGGAGATGTAGCTTCAGCTAAGCTGTGAGTTGAGCTGTCTGTGTGAACCGTGCCATGACCCTGACCTGCTGTGACTTACTGCTGACATGACTTAGTCATGTCAAGACTCATAACTCCTATGATCTATTTTTGTTCTTATTAGTGGTTGTTCTTATTAGTGGTGGCAAGCAGTCTTGCCTCCAACTAAAAGCTATAAAGTATTTTTATTTTAATTGTATTTTAATTTCACCTTTATTTAACCAGGTAGGCTATTTGAGAACATCTCATTTACAACTGCGACCTGGCCAAGATAAAGCAAAGCAGTGCGACCCAAACAACAACACAGAGGGATAAACAAACGTACAGTCAATAACACAATAGAAAAAGTCTATATACAGTGTGTGCAAATGAGATAAGATAAGGGAGGTAAGGCAATAAATAGGCCATAGTGACGAAATAATTACAATTTAGCAATTAAACACTGTAGAGATAGATGTGCAGAAGATGAATGTGCAGGTAGAAATACTGGGGTGCAAAGGAGCAAAAAAAATAAAAAAAAAAATACCAGTATGGGGATGAGGTAGTTGGATGGGTTATTTACAGATAGGCTATGTACAGGTGCAGTGATCTGTGTGCTGCTCTGACAGCTGGTACTTCAGTTGCCGGTATTACGATAAGAGTCCATTATACTGTAAAAGGTGAGGACAACTAGCAGGATTTGTAAATCCCTGTTTAGTGGTTATCTGTTGTTGCGTGTTTCTCATGGTCCTGGTTCATGTGTTCCCCAGGTGGCCGAGATAAACGTGGGGGTCCTGTCCTTACCTTCCCAGCCAGGAGTAACCATGACAGAATACGAACAGAGGACCTCCGCAGACTCATAGCCTACCTCGCTGGTATCCCCAGGTACTGTTTCTTATACATAAATAACTGAACACACTGTTGAACCCAGCCTGGCCTCCTTTCCCTGCACTACACACACACACACACACACACACACACACACACACACACACACACACACACACACACACACACACACACACACACACACACACACACACACACACACACACACACACACACACACACACACACACACACACACACACACACACACACACACACACACACACACACACACACACACGCACCATATTAACTCTAAAAGTTGGATAATGAAAACCAGCTTGTTGACTCTCCTCTGTGTCACATTCTATTGGAGTCCAGCGTGAACGAGGCAACCCTCCCCAGACTACCACCTGTGAATCACTGTGTGTTTTCAAATTGAACTACTCCCCAACTGATTTCCCTCTCTGCTTTATTTGAAATAGACTCTTCCCTTTAAGCAGCCACCTCTCTGTGCAGCTTTAGAGGGAATATTATACTCCAGCCCTCAGCCTGGTGCAGTACCGTTACCACTGACTGTTGATATAGTTTACTCAGTATACAGTATGTGTGTGTTTCTGTATGCGCTTGCATGTGTCTGTCTGTATGCGTGTGTGTGTGTGTGCGTGCGTGCGTGTTTGTAGTGTAGTGCAGTGCAGTCCAGGGCTGTATGTAGGTTAGACTCCCCCTGGGCCTCTCTCTGTAGGGGCTGATGACGCCAGGCAGGCAGAGCAGAGCAGAGGAGAGCACAGCGGAGTGGGTCACTTACTAATAACTAACTGCAGATAGATATTCTCAGGTCATCTCCTTTTCGCTCTCTCTCTCTCTCTGTGCTGTTTAGCTGCAGGCAAGCTTCTCCTCTTCTCTGTCTGTTTTCAGTGTTATTGGATACTAGCCTAGAGGCTGACTAGTGGTTAGGAAAACAGTGTAGGGGATCTGGTGCGGGCTGCATCCGGAGAGAAGGGGCGTCGGTCTGGACTAGGACGTGGGAGGCGTGGGCGGTTGGCTTGCAGAGTTGCTAGTGGAACGTTACCACGGCAAGACTGTCTGTGCTGTCCACTCAGCAGGAGGGCAGTTTTACGCTCTCTTTTATACACAGAAACAAACTCTCGCTCTCACTTTATCTCTCTCTCACTTTGTATTTGGCTCTCTCTCTGGTTCACTCGTTCTCTCCCACTGTTTTCTTATGGTTTCTCTCTGGGAGACGGCTGGGCTGGTCTTTTCAGAGAGTGAAGTCATAGTGATTTAGTTCAGAGCACAGGGCCTCCTTCTGCGCTGTGAGACACTCAGGTTAATCCTTAAACACTGGGGATATCCTTTTATGGTGCTTTTGCAACGGGACACTTTTGGTAAGCGAGTCATTGAACATCTCAACGGTTACATTTTATTACATTCTTTCTGAGGCACCTGGTGAAATACATTTTCACCACCCATTTCATTTTCATTTGAATATTTGCAATAGTTTTTTGTCATGGAAGTAAAACAAAATATTTGAGTGGTGATTTGTGAATTTCATGGCTACTTGTGGTTGTTGTCTTGGTTTGTCTCAGTGAGGAGGTGAGCAGACATGGCTTCACGGTCATCGTTGACATGCGAGGCTCTAAGTGGGACAGCATCAAGCCTCTGCTGAAGATCCTGCAGGAATCCTTCCCTTCCTGCATCCACGTCGCCCTCATCATCAAACCAGACAACTTCTGGCAGAAACAGAGGACCAATTTTGGGAGCTCCAAGTTTGAATTTGAGGTAGGTCCACCCGGCATCGTCTCTTGTGATGGACATTCATACAGAATCATTTGAGCGAGCAAGCTACCTAGCGCGAGGTTGCCTTATGGGTTCTGAGAATGGTACTATAGCAATATGACTCAACCGCTTTGAATCTATCCTCAGATGTGGATCTTTTCCCAAAAGTGTCTGAGGAGATTGTATGTCTTAATCATCTTTAGGCTATACTGAGAATATGTTTGTAGTCTCTGGAGTTGAGGAAATTAGTTTGCAATGTGAATGTTTTTCTTCAAATGAATTGATTGCCTTCAACTTGAATTAAAGTTGTGTATAAGTGTTCCAAGATGTCGTTATGAGCCCTAGGAAGTGTTGTGTGGAATTGGAAAGGGACATTAAAGCTGTGACAGAGAGAGTCCTGTGTGGGTAGGAAGCTGGAGCTGTTCAATTTAGTTCTGACCTATTTAGAGTGGAACATGGATATATGGGCCTCAGAGAGAGCAGAGTCTCAGTAAAGAGGGCAGTCTGATGAGGGACATCCAGATTGGCGTTAATCTGAGCCCACTGCTAAAGAATACACAACGTACACATGAATGGGCTTTAAAGAGCTGTGGATACTGCATGTGTTGATGTTATCTCATAGAGATTTGATGTGTTATGACTGGTAACATGGCTGCAGCTATAATTCCTGGAATGTTTTTGCCCACCTTTTCAAGTGAACATTGGACGTAATAGATCTGTTCTTGACCACTCCTCATAATCCACGTTTAATTATGTTGGTTCTGAAATTTTGACTCACAGTGATATTCAGTTGGTTTAGTAACGTGATAGTCATTAATAATAATATCTGCATCTCGGGCGTCTCATGCATCAGGGTGTACTTCAGTGCGTCGCTCCCGAATGACGTGTCATAAAATGATTTTCTGTTTCTCGGATCTCCTTCCATAATTTCCTCACAGACTGCTGATTTT
Organism: Oncorhynchus gorbuscha; assembly: GCF_021184085.1. Lineage (NCBI taxonomy): Eukaryota > Metazoa > Chordata > Actinopteri > Salmoniformes > Salmonidae > Oncorhynchus > Oncorhynchus gorbuscha. Next base: position 16,204,730 of record NC_060191.1, read on the forward strand.
CTGCCCTTCTTCCTCACAGACTGCTGTTTATCTCCTTCTTCCTCATGCTGTTTACATTTCCCTCCCCCCTTTTCCTCACAGACTGCTGTTTATATTAGTGTCTGAACCCTCCCCTCACAGACATTTACATTTAAGTCATTTAGCTCACAGACTGCTGTTTATATTAGTGTCTGAACCCTCCCTCTTCCTCACAGACTGCTGTTTATATTAGTGTCTGAACCCTCCCTCTTCCTCACAGACTGCTGTTTATATTAGTGTCTGAACCCTCCCCCCCCTCTTCCTCACAGACTGCTGTTTATATTAGTGTCTGAACCCCCCTTTTCCTCACAGACATTTTTTAAGTCCCTTCCTCACAGACCGCTGTTTATATTAGTGTCACAGACTGCTGTTTATATTAGTGTCTGAACCCTCCCCCCCCTTTTCCTCACAGACTGCTGTTTATATTAGTGTCTGAACCCTCCCTTTTCCTCACAGACATTTACATTTAAGTCATTTAGCAGACGCTCTTATCCAGAGCGACTTACAAACAGACTGCTGTTTATATTAGTGTCTGAACCCTCCCTCTTCCTCACAGACTGCTGTTTATATTAGTGTATGAACCCTCCTTCTTCCTCACAGACTGCTGTTTATATTAGTGTCTGAACCCTCCCTCTTCCTCACAGACTGCTGTTTAAATTACAGACTGCTGTTTATATTAGTAAACCCTCCCTCTTCCTCAGACAGACCCCTCCCTCTTCCTCACAAACTGCTGTTTATATTAGTGTCTGAACCCTCCTTCTTCCTCACAGACTTTTTATATTAGTGTCCTCACAGACTGCTGTTTATATTAGTGTCTGAACCCTCCCTCTTCCTCACAGACTGCTGTTTATATTAGTGTCTGAACCCTCCCTCTTCCTCACAGACTGCTGTTTATATTAGTGTCTGAATCACAGACTGCCCCCCTGTTTTTATATTAGTGTCTGAATCCCCCCTTTTCCTCACAGTGTTGTTTATATTAGTGTCTGAATCCCCCCTTTTCTTCACAGACTGCTGTTTATAATAGTGTCCCCCCTCTTCCTCACAGACTGCTGTTTATAGTAGTGTGTGAATCATCCCTCTTCCTCACAGACTGCTGTTTATATTAGTGTCTGAATCCCCCCCCCCTTTTCCTCACAGACTGCTGTTTATATTAGTGTCTGAACCCTCCCTCTTCCTCACAGACTGCTGTTTATATTAGTGTCTGAACCCTCCCTCTTCCTCACAGACTGCTGTTTAAATTAGTGTCTGAACCCTCCCTCTTCCTCACAGACTGCTGTTTATATTAGTGTATGAACCCTCCTTCTTCCTCACAGACTGCTGTTTATATTAGTGTCTGAACCCTCCCTCTTCCTCACAGACTGCTGTTTAAATTAGTGTCTGAACCCCCTCTTCCTCACAGACTGCTGTTTATATTAGTATCTGAACCCTCCCTCTTCCTCACAGACTGCTGTTTATATTAGTGTCTGAACCCTCCCTCTTCCTCACAAACTGCTGTTTATATTAGTGTCTGAACCCTCCTTCTTCCTCACAGACTGCTGTTTATATTTGTCTGAACCTCCCTCTTCCTTACAGACTGCTGTTTATATTAGTGTCTGAACCCTCCCTCTTCCTCACAGACTGCTGTTTATATTAGTGTCTGAACCCTCCCTCTTCCTCACAGACTGCTGTTTATATTAGTGTCTGAACCCTCCCTCTTCCTCACAGACTGCTGTTTAAATTAGTGTCTGAACCCTCCCTCTTCCTCACAGACTGCTGTTTATATTAGTGTCTGAATCCCCCCTTTTCTTCACAGACTGCTGTTTATATTAGTGTCTGAATCCCCCCTTTTCCTCACAGACTGTTGTTTATATTAGTGTCTGAATCCTCCCCCCCTTTTCCTCACAGACTGCTGTTTATATTAGTGTCTGAATCCTCCCTCTTCCTCACAGACTGCTGTTTATATTAGTGTCTGAATCCTCCCCCCTTTTCTTCACAGACTGCTGTTTATATTAGTGTCTGAATCTTCCCCCTCCTTTTCCTCACAGACCGCTGTTTATATTAGTGTCTGAATCCTCCCCCCTTTTCCTCACAGACTGCTGTTTATATTAGTGTCTGAATCCCCCCTTTTCCTCACAGACTGCTGTTTATATTAGTGTCTGAACCCTCCCTCTTCCTCACAGATTGCTGTTTATATTAGTGTCTGAACCCTCCCTCTTCCTCACAGACTGCTGTTTATATTAGTGTCTGAACCCTCCCTCTTCCTCACAGACTGCTGTTTAAATTAGTGTCTGAACCCTCCCTCTTCCTCACAGACTGCTGTTTATATTAGTGTCTGAATCCCCCCCCCTTTTCTTCACAGACTGCTGTTTATATTAGTGTCTGAATCCCCCCTTTTCCTCACAGACTGTTGTTTATATTAGTGTCTGAATCCTCCCCCCTTTTCCTCACAGACTGCTGTTTATATTAGTGTCTGAATCCTCCCTCTTCCTCACAGACTGCTGTTTATATTAGTGTCTGAATCCTCCCCCTTTTCTTCACAGACTGCTGTTTATATTAGTGTCTGAATCTTCCCCCTCCTTTTCCTCACAGACTGCTGTTTATATTAGTGTCTGAATCCTCCCCCCTTTTCCTCACAGACTGCTGTTTATATTAGTGTCTGAATCCCCCCTTTTCCTCACAGACTGCTGTTTATATTAGTGTCTGAACCCTCCCTCTTCCTCACAGACTGCTGTTTATATTAGTGTCTGAACCCTCCCTCTTCCTCACAGACTGCTGTTTATATTAGTGTCTGAACCCTCCCTCTTCCTCACAGACTGCTGTTTATATTAGTGTCTGAACCCTCCCTCTTCCTCACAGACTGCTGTTTATATTAGTGTCTGAACCCCCCCCCCCCCCCCCCTTTCCTCACAGACTGCTGTTCCTCTGAACCCTCCCTCTTCCTCACAGACTGCTGTTTAAATTAGTGTCTGAACCCTCCCTCTTCCTCACAGACTGCTGTTTATATTAGTGTCTGAATCCCCCCTCCAGACTGCTGTTTATATTAGTGTCTGAACCCCCCTTTTCCTCACAGACTGTTGTTTATATTAGTGTCTGAATCCTCCCCCTTTTCCTCACAGACTGCTGTTTATATTAGTGTCTGAATCCTCCCTCTTCCTCACAGACTGCTGTTTATATTAGTGTCTGAATCCTCCCCCCTTTTCTTCACAGACTGCTGTTTATATTAGTGTCTGAATCTTCCCCCTCCTTTTCCTCACAGACTGCTGTTTATATTAGTGTCTGAATCCTCCCCCCTTTTCCTCACAGACTGCTGTTTATATTAGTGTCTGAATCCCCCCTTTTCCTCACAGACTGCTGTTTATATTAGTGTCTGAACCCTCCCTCTTCCTCACAGACTGCTGTTTATATTAGTGTCTGAACCCTCCCTCTTCCTCACAGACTGCTGTTTATATTAGTGTCTGAACCCTCCCTCTTCCTCACAGACTGCTGTTTAAATTAGTGTCTGAACCCTCCCTCTTCCTCACAGACTGCTGTTTATATTAGTGTCTGAATCCCCCCCCTTTTCTTCACAGACTGCTGTTTATATTAGTGTCTGAATCCCCCCTTTTCCTCACAGACTGTTGTTTATATTAGTGTCTGAATCCTCCCCCTTTTCCTCACAACTGCTGTTTATATTAGTGTCTGAATCCTCCCTCTTCCTCACAGACTGCTGTTTATATTAGTGTCTGAATTCCCCCTACAGACTGCTGTTTATATTAGTGTCTGAATCTTCCCCCTCCTTTTCCTCACAGACCGCTTTTATATTAGTGTCTGAATCTCCCCCCTTTCCTCACAGACTGCTGTTTATATTAGTGTCTGAATCCCCCCCCTTTTCCTCACAGACTGCTGTTTATATTAGTGTCTGAACCCTCCCTCTTCCTCACAGACTGCTGTTTATATTAGTGTCTGAACCCTCCCTCTTCCTCACAGACTGCTGTTTATATTAGTGTCTGAACCCTCCCTCTTCCTCACAGACTGCTGTTTATATTAGTGTCTGAACCCTCCCTCTTCCTCACAAACTGCTGTTTATATTAGTGTCTGAACCCTCCTTCTTCCTCACAGACTGCTGTTTATATTAGTGTCTGAACCCTCCCTCTTCCTTACAGACTGCTGTTTATATTAGTGTCTGAACCCTCCCTCTTCCTCACAGACTGCTGTTTATATTAGTGTCTGAACCCTCCCTCTTCCTCACAGACTGCTGTTTATATTAGTGTCTGAACCCTCCCTCTTCCTCACAGACTGCTGTTTAAATTAGTGTCTGAACCCTCCCTCTTCCTCACAGACTGCTGTTTATATTAGTGTCTGAATCCCCCCCTTTTCTTCACAGACTGCTGTTTATATTAGTGTCTGAATCCCCCCTTTTCCTCACAGACTGTTGTTTATATTAGTGTCTGAATCCTCCCCCTTTTCCTCACAGACTGCTGTTTATATTAGTGTCTGAATCCTCCCTCTTCCTCACAGACTGCTGTTTATATTAGTGTCTGAATCCTTCCTTCACAGACTGCTGTTTATATTAGTGTCTGAATCTTCCCCCTCCTTTTCCTCACAGACCGCTGTTTATATTAGTGTCTGAATCCTCCCCCCTTTTCCTCACAGACTGCTGTTTATATTAGTGTCTGAATCCCCCCTTTTCCTCACAGACTGCTGTTTATATTAGTGTCTGAACCCTCCCTCTTCCTCACAGACTGCTGTTTATATTAGTGTCTGAACCCTCCTCTTCCTCACAGACTGCTGTTTATATTAGTGTCTGAACCCTCCCTCTTCCTCACAGACTGCTGTTTAAATTAGTGTCTGAACCCTCCCTCTTCCTCACAGACTGCTGTTTATATTAGTGTCTGAATCCCCCCTTTTCTTCACAGACTGCTGTTTATATTAGTGTCTGAATCCCCCCTTTTCCTCACAGACTGTTGTTTATATTAGTGTCTGAATCCCCCCCTTTTCCTCACAGACTGCTGTTTATATTAGTGTCTGAATCCTCCCTCTTCCTCACAGACTGCTGTTTATATTAGTGTCTGAATCCTCCCCCCTTTTCTTCACAGACTGCTGTTTATATTAGTGTCTGAATCTTCCCCCTCCTTTTCCTCACAGACCGCTGTTTATATTAGTGTCTGAATCCTCCCCCCTTTTCCTCACAGACTGCTGTTTATATTAGTGTCTGAATCCCCCCCTTTTCCTCACAGACTGCTGTTTATATTAGTGTCTGAACCCTCCCTCTTCCTCACAGACTGCTGTTTATATTAGTGTCTGAACCCTCCCTCTTCCTCACAGACTGCTGTTTATATTAGTGTCTGAACCCTCCCTCTTCCTCACAGACTGCTGTTTATATTAGTGTCTGAACCCTCCCTCTTCCTCACAGACTGCTGTTTATATTAGTGTCTGAACCCCCCCTTTTCCTCACAGACTGCTGTTTATATTAGTGTCTGAACCCTCCCTCTTCCTCACAGACTGCTGTTTATATTAGTGTCTGAACCCTCCTCTTCCTCACAGACTGCTGTTTATATTAGTGTCTGAATCCCCCCCTTCACAGACTGCTGTTTATATTAGTGTCTGAACCCCCCTTTTCCTCACAGACTGTTGTTTATATTAGTGTCTGAATCCTCCCCCTTTTCCTCACAGACTGCTGTTTATATTAGTGTCTGAATCCTCCCTCTTCCTCACAGACTGCTGTTTATATTAGTGTCTGAATCCTCCCCCCTTTTCTTCACAGACTGCTGTTTATATTAGTGTCTGAATCTTCCCCCTCCTTTTCCTCACAGACCGCTGTTTATATTAGTGTCTGAATCCTCCCCCCTTTTCCTCACAGACTGCTGTTTATATTAGTGTCTGAATCCCCCCTTTTCCTCACAGACTGCTGTTTATATTAGTGTCTGAACCCTCCCTCTTCCTCACAGACTGCTGTTTATATTAGTGTCTGAACCCTCCCTCTTCCTCACAGACTGCTGTTTATATTAGTGTCTGAACCCTCCCTCTTCCTCACAGACTGCTGTTTAAATTAGTGTCTGAACCCTCCCTCTTCCTCACAGACTGCTGTTTATATTAGTGTCTGAATCCCCCCCTTTTCTTCACAGACTGCTGTTTATATTAGTGTCTGAATCCCCCCTTTTCCTCACAGACTGTTGTTTATATTAGTGTCTGAATCCTCCCCCCTTTTCCTCACAGACTGCTGTTTATATTAGTGTCTGAATCCTCCCTCTTCCTCACAGACTGCTGTTTATATTAGTGTCTGAATCCTCCCCCCTTTTCTTCACAGACTGCTGTTTATATTAGTGTCTGAATCTTCCCCCTCCTTTTCCTCACAGACCGCTGTTTATATTAGTGTCTGAATCCTCCCCCCTTTCCTCACAGACTGCTGTTTATATTAGTGTCTGAATCCCCCCCTTTTTCCTCACAGACTGCTGTTTATATTAGTGTCTGAACCCTCCCTCTTCCTCACAGACTGCTGTTTATATTAGTGTCTGAACCCTCCCTCTTCCTCACAGACTGCTGTTTATATTAGTGTCTGAACCCTCCCTCTTCCTCACAGACTGCTGTTTATATTAGTGTCTGAACCCTCCCTCTTCCTCACAGACTGCTGTTTATATTAGGGTCTGAACCCCCCCCTTTTCCTCACAGACTGCTGTTCATATTAGTGTCTGAACCCTCCTTCTTCCTCACAGACTGCTGTTTATATTAGTGTCTGAACCCTCCCTCTTCCTCACAGACTGCTGTTTATATTAGTGTCTGAACCCTCCCTCTTCCTCACAGACTGCTGTTTATATTAGGGTCTGAACCCCCCCTTTCCTCACAGACTGCTGTTCATATTAGTGTCTGAACCCTCCTTCTTCCTCACAGACTGCTGTTCATATTAGTGTCTGAACCCTCCTTCTTCCTCACAGACTGCTGTTTATATTAGTGTCTGAATCCTCCCTCTTCCTCCAGACGGTCATGGTGTCTCTCGAGGGCCTGACCAAGGTGGTGGACCCCTCCCAGCTGACGTCAGACTTCGAGGGCAGCCTGGAGTACGACCACGACGAGTGGATCGATGTGCGCGTGGCCTTCGAGGACTTCGCCGGCGATGCCGCCCGGGCTTTGGCACGGCTGGAGGAGCTGCAGGAGACCCTGGCGCAGCGCGACCTTCCGCGCGACCTGGAGGGTGCACGGCGCCTTATGGAGGAACACGCCTCGCTCAAGAAGAGGGCCACCAAGGCCTCGGTGGAGGAGTTGGACACACAGGGACGCAGGCTGCTCCAGAGACTTCAGCAGGGTAGTGTCACCCCTGGAGGCTACACTAACCGTGGCGGCGGGGGAACGGATGCTAACGATGGGCTCACAGGCCACCCAGATGCCCACAACTTGGTGCCCAAAGTAAGCGCTCTGCTCGACAAGTTGCATGGCACACGCCAGCACCTGCAGCAGCTGTGGCACATGCGCAAGCTGAAACTGGACCAGTGCTTCCAGCTGCGGCTGTTTGAGCAGGATGCAGAGAAGGTATGTTATGTACTAACTACACACTACTTTGACTTTTGTGTTCATAGAACAAGGCTTGTTTCTATTCAAAGGAATCCCATTTTAGTCCATATCTCTCATCCTTGCATTCATAACTAGAAAGAAAGCATCCCAAGCTCACCAGTGAAGTCTGGATTTGCACTGAGAATATTACTTCATAGCAAACAGAATGGGATAAGTATCTGCAGGAGTAATGATGCTTGTTTGCAGTATACTGTAATGGCCCATAGCCTGTCAGTGTGCATAGACCCAGCTACAGTTATATGGATGTCATGCAGCTATCAGCCAGATGGTGATGTGACGCCTCCCTGCTGTGGAAACAGACATGTTTGTCAGTTAGTCAGAGCAAAGCTTTAATCTCCCCACCACCACCTCCTCTTCCTCCTCCTCTTCCTACACCACCACCTCATCCTCTTTCTCCTCCTCTTCCTCCCCAGGCATGTCATTATTGTCCCCGGTTATTGAAGCGTGTCTCAGAGGTCAAGTTGAAATGGTAGCTGTCACGCTGACGTTTCTTGTCATGCTGGCTAAAGGTCCCTCCAGGGTGATACCAACCTCGACCAGCTGTCTGGCGTTCCCAGTGGCAACATCACGAGTCTATGCAGTATGACAACATGACACTAGGGTCAGGCGGACACACAGTTCAATACAGTGGAGAGTGGAGTCATTCCATCTGCCTTCCTGAGAGTCCAAACATCCATGTCATCAGCCTTTAGCCCCCCTCCCTCTCTCTCTGTCTCTCTCTCACCCCTCCAGAGCTGTAAGATACAGTACCTGCTTATAGAGATCTTCTTCTGTGTGCTTGTGCCTGCCTGTGTGCGTGTTTGTGTGCCCATGGCTGTGTGTGTGTCGCGCCGCCCACAGATGTTTGACTGGATCATGCACAACAAGGGCCTGTTCCTGACCAGCTACACAGAGATAGGAGGGAACCACCAGCATGCCGGGGAGCTGCAGACTCAGCACAACCACTTTGCCATGAACTGTATGGTAAGAATACACTCTTCTACATTATTGATTGAATAAGTGGTGTAACCCAATGACCATAAACTACTGTACCCCTCAGCTTTGTGTTAAAATACGTCGAAGCTTATTGATAGTCATCTATAGTGTATTTATAAACTATAAATCTATAGTTGAATTATAGTCACCCCCCCCTCTTAAAAGGGCCACATAATGATGGGTTAAACTTAACAGTCCTCCCAGTACCTACCACATGCAGTGTGAGGTTGAGACAAGCCGTCCATCTCCTGCCTGGGTGTGTTTGTGTCTGTCTGTCTGTCTGTCTGTCTGTCTGTCTGTCTGTCTGTCTGTCTGTCTGTCTGTCTGTCTGTCTGTCTGTCTGTCTGTCTGTCTGTCTGTCTGTCTGTCTGTCTGTCTGTCTGTCTGTCTGTCTGTCTGTCTGTCTGTCTGTCTGTCTGTCTGTCTGTCTGTCTGTCTGCTAACTGTCCTGACCCTCCCTGGCTGCCTGCAGGTTTAAAGGCCCTAGCTGTGTTCTGTAGGAGACGATGATAAATCACTTGGTCTCTCTGCCCTCTCTCCCTCTCTTTCTCCACTTGTCCTTGCCCTCTCCTGTGCCTTGCCCTGGCTGTTAGTAGTCAGTACAGGGCCCTAGTTCCAGACCCCATCTACTCTCTGTTGCTCATGGGGCCAACCAGGGAAAAATGACGGCATGAATTGAAGCACTAACTTTTTGTTTTACTGTATTTTTGGGATCCTCTAGATTTTCTTGAGCAGATGTTCTTTGGGCCTGAACATAAATACAAATCATTTCTAGACTACAAATTGACTGCAAGAAGCCCAAACAGATATCATTTTTGACTAAAACATAAAAATGTCAAACCTTGCTAACATTTGTATATGATCACATCTCTCTATTATGCGTGGAAACTCTTGGGAACAGATTTCCTAAATTACAGTCACTTGGAACAAGTTTCCTGGTGTTTTTACAATTTTTTATGTTTAGCAATGAATTCAGCCCTCAAGGTGCCCGTTGGGGAACTCTAGATTGTATGGTGGTCTAATACTGTAAAGTACACTTACACTAAGTACACTTACACTAAGTACACTTACACTGTATGACATTGTTTCCTTGGACATATTCCTCTATTCCAGGGGTTCCCGGCAATTCTATACATTTTGCCATGTCTAATATGTATTCATGTGATATTTGAGTGACAAAAAAATTACAACAATATCTATGGGTTGAAAAAAACGAAATTCTAAAAACGTTGTCATGGGCTAGTTGATCTGGACATTTCTGACGAGTTGTAAATATCTCTAAGGTCTGCAATGACTGACAAGAGGAGCTGATGATGCACTACCCAATTTCCAAATGGCACCTTTTGCATTCTACTATTACAACTTTCAAGTGTAATTTTAAATCCGGACTGAGTTCATATTTGTATTTTGTATTTAGTTTTTCTGCTGACTCCTCGCCCAACAGTTTGGGAACCACTTCTCTATACAATTAAATGTTATCTTCTTATCATTTAGTATGATCTTGCTTCTAGAGGTTTATCGAGTTATTTTGTGCTGAGCCAGCCTAGCTTGTTTTGAGAAGCAAACAGACAGACAGGCCCCATTGAGGCAGGGGGATCACCAGACCCAGCCCTGGTCACAGTCACACAGGCATTATTGTGCATGACTTAGCCATCAGTGTGCAGTGTCAACAATAGGCAGGGGGACTCTGAAACAGAGGGACTGACGCCTCCTTTTCCCCAGGATGCCATGCTTCCTGTTGACTTGAAAGACTATGTGACTGCCTGGATCATATTTGGGAGGTAGAGCTAGTTGCTGATGATGATACTGTGAGGGTAAAATATGTGTGTGTGTTTGAAAGGGAAGATTATCACAATGGCTGGTGCTGGGGCTGATGATGATCATCTATGATTATGTCATTTGTAATATGCAAATGAAAGGTATGGAGATGTGATGGTAATCTGCCCCCTATGGTGTTGTTGTAATATTGCACTCAATGGTTCCACTTTGGGGAGGAAGGTGCCCTTGACTATTGACAGAAATTCAAAACCAGTTCAATAGAAAAGCAGATGGCCATCCGATAGCGGCACAATGGAAGCCTGTTTGAAACACATAATGGAAATGGTAATGCTAGAATGGACAGGTGATGTCATTGTGGCCTAGTCTCCTAGTATCTCCTCTCTGTGTGAATATTAGAACAAGGTAAATATTAAATAAAAATAGACTTTCTGTCATGTTCCTTATTTTGGAGAACGCTAGCCAGTAACCCCAGGTGCTTCCTGTTCAAGACATTCTCCCCTCTCACCCTCTCAGAGTCTATGAGCCTAGGTGTGTCCCCCAAATGACACTCTATTCCCTACATAGTGCACCACTTTTGACTAGAGCCATATGGACCCAGGTCAAAAGTAGTGCACTATATAGGGAATAGGGTGCCATTTGGGACTCAGACTTGGGTTATTGGCATATGCCAAGTCCTCCATTACTGTGTCAGTCTCATTGATTAGTTGTTCCTGTTCCATCCTGATCCTATCTCCTATCTGTAATGTTGTCTGTTTGTTTACAACTGGGAGAAAATGGAAACACTATCATTATCATGTTCACGTGTCGGACCAGTCCCTTTGGCATAGACAAATAACTCTTGATTGCATTTGTTTTGAATTCCCCAAGTCTGGGATGTGGAGATGGAAAGCGGCCACACTTCATATCTTTGCCATGCAAAAATGGGCTTTGTGACAGCAGTATAAGTGCCAGTATTTTCCTCTGTGGACTGGACCCTCCCTGCTCTAAGTGCTCAGTATGTGTGATGCTTGAGTTCTGTGGTATGCTGCTATGTGGGTAAGCCTTGGTGGTGTATGTAATGTGATCAGTCAATGGATACTATGCAGAGGCCTGGCCCAGTGTTTACTTTCCCTTTAACCCGGGTCCTCCAGGAGTTTTACATTAGGCCTGCCCTCTGTCTAGCTCCCCTGGCTAAGATACCATGCTGTCTGTCGTTTTACATTAGGCCTGCCCTCTGTCTAGCTCCCCTGGCTAAGATACCATGCTGTCTGTCGTTTTACATTAGGCCTGCCCTCTGCCTAGCTCCCCCTGGCTAAGATACCATGCTGTCTGTCGTTTTACATTAGGCCTGCCCTCTGTCTAGCTCCCCCTGGCTAAGATACCATGCTGTCTGTCGTTTTACATTAGGCCTGCCCTCTGTCTAGCTCCCCTGGCTAAGATACCATGCTGTCTGTCGTTTTACATTAGGCCTGCCCTCTGTCTAGCTCCCCCTGGCTAAGATACCATGCTGTCTGTCGTTTTACATTAGGCCTGCCCTCTGTCTAGCTCCCCCTGGCTAAGATACTATGCTGTCTGTCGTTTTACATTAGGCCTGCCCTCTGTCTAGCTCCCCCTGGCTAAGATACCATGCTGTCTGTTGTTTTACATTAGGCCTGCCCTCTGTCTAGCTCCCCCTGGCTAAGATACCATGCTGTCTGTCGTTTTACATTAGGCCTGCCCTCTGTCTAGCTCCCCCTGGCTAAGATACCATGCTGTCTGTCGTTTTACATTAGGCCTGCCCTCTGTCTAGCTCCCCTTGGCTAAGATACCATGCTGTCTGTCATTTTACATTAGGCCTACCCTCTCTCTAGCTCCCCCTGGCTAAGATACCATGCTGTCTGTCGTTTTACATTAGGCCTGCCCTCTGTCTAGCTCCCCCTGGCTAAGATACCATGCTGTCTGTCGTTTACATCCAGGAACGAAGCCATGTAGTGGAGAGAGACTGTTATTTAGCCTTACATTTGAGTGCTTCACAGATGTCGTCGGAGTCAGAGGCGTTTGTCGTTTTTCAGGAGGGCAGATGTCTTTATCTAGCCCAGCCCTGTGCGTGTCCGTTCTGTCTGTCCGTATGTCTGTCTGTTTGTCCGCGTGTGGTGTTCTCAACTCTCATCAGTTTAAAAAGTGTTTGCAGACAGACAGAGATGTTGAACATTGGTCCATTGATGTTCCCCTGCTATGGATTAGTATAATGAGGATTCACCCACCTCTGTTTCAGAGCACACTGCGGTTTTACGTGATTCATTACAGCCTCTCATTTAGATAAAAGGGGTAATTGAATGCTAACAGTCCTGCATGTAAAATTGAATAATTAATTTGTGTTTGCTGATCTATGTCTTACCTTGTCACAACAGCTTTTAAAGGGACATGGTGTTGATTTGGTGTTTTTTTGTTTTTTTTTGTGTGCGAGTAGTAGAATGACACTGACAGTGTCAGGGAGGGTATCGATCCCTAACCGACAAATGCTAATTACCCAGCATGCCGTAGATCTCTACAGTAGGCAGCGAGAGCTCATCAACTGTGTGTGTGTGTGTCTACAGCTGGCAGCAAGAGCCCGTCTCCCATAAACACCTCATTAAACCGTTGGGATAACGCTGTAGCTCTGACCACATGAAAGAGGAAGCCTACTAAAAAGGCTTCTCAAACAAGGGAAGCTTGGCCATTGTTGAGCTGTACTAGAGCCAATAGGACTGGTAAGTAATGTCCACTGTTTTAGTTCAGCACAGCCTGTGTGTGACTGTACCATACACTTGATCCCACTATTCACTTTTCTTTGGACTGGAAGTTTGTACTACTACAATCAAACCCATCCAAAGTGTTGTGTTTTGAGCAGCAGGCAGGCAGTGAGCGGAGTGGCCTTAAGCCCTGTGATTATCACTGTGATATGGGTGATAAAGGAGAGGGAGAAACTCATGACCCGTGACTGAACCTCTTTCTGTCTGGGTGGATCTCCTGCTATGCCCTCCCTTTTCTGCACCTTCCGTCCCCTTCTCTGTCCCCACCCAGCCACACACAGTGCTGTGGGCGTCCGTCGGGGCTGGCTGGGGCTGGCTGAGTGGAAGCATGTGGACATGTGGTCAGACTAGAGGGACTTCCTCCTCTCCCACGGGTGTAGCCCCTCCACTCCGCTCGGCTCGCTACGCTTCGCAGGATAAGGAACATCAGCTGCCTGCTACACACTCACCGTCACCTCCTTAATCTTTTGATTGGCTGCGTTTGTTGGTTCAGCAGTTGGGTGACCATTTTTAAATGTTGTAATGTAATTTACCATGAATCTCAATTGGGGGTTTTTCTTCACTGAAAATGCTCAATATTATTTTATTATGACTTCACTGATATTCTCACTTCAGGAAACATTTTTGGCCATTCTATGTATTTTCTCAACAGGATGCAGCTTTGTTTGGTTTCACAATACAGGGCTTAGCACTATGATAGTGGTCCCCTTATTGTCTGTTTCCAGTTGACAGTTTACCTCCCCTCTGTTCACTGTAACGTAAGAGAGTAGAGGCCAAGGCTAGCTGGTGTTTTCATTTGGACTGGAGGGGTTCTGTTCTCTTCTCAGTGAGTAATAGTCTCTCTGGGTGTTTGTTTTTCATTTGGACTCGGTTGTGTGTGTGTGTGTGTGTGTGTGTGTGTGTGTGTGTGTGTGTGTGTGTGTGTGTGTGTGTGTGTGTGTGTGTGTGTGTGTGTGTGTGTGTGTGTGTGTGTGTGTGTGTGTGTGTGTGTGTGTGTGTGTGTGTGTGTTTGTGTGTGTGTGTGTGTGTGTGCGTGCGTGTGCGTGTGCGTGTGCGTGTGCGTGTGTGTGTGTGTGTGTGTGTGTGAGTGTACAGTAGGTTGTGTGTGTTCTGTGTTAACGTCTCACCAGACTCCCAAGTCCTTACTATTGATGTAGGCCCTCATGTGGCCGGGTCTGTAGCCATGGCCCACCCTGTGCTGACCTATGTCTTTCTATGTCTGTCTCCCTCCATTTAGGTCTGCCGGTCTGTCTGTGTTTCTGTCTCCTTCTCTCCCTGTCTCTATCTGTCTTTATGCTTGTCCGTCTCCGCCCCTCTAAGTCTCCCTCCCTCCCTCCTCCCTTCCTGCCTGTCTGTGAATCCCTCCCTGTCGCCCTCCCTTTCTGTCCGTCTGTTACCCTGTTTGTCTGTCTCCCTCCCTCTCAGTCTCCTTCCCGCTCTATCTCTGTCTATGTAACTATTGGTAACACTTTACTCCCCTCTCCTCACAGAATGTCTGTCATGTCCCCTCCCTCTCCTTACAGAATATCTATGTAACTATTAACCTTGTCATGTCTTCTCCACTCTTACAGAATATCTAATATGTCTCCTCCACTCTCCTTCCAGAATGTCTATGTGAATATCAACCGCATCATGTCTGTGGGGAACCGGCTGTTGGAGTCTGGTCACTACGCGTCGCAGCAGATCCAGCAGATCTCAGGTCAGTTGGAGCAGGAGTGGAAGGCCTTCGCTGCTGCCCTGGATGAACGCTCCACCCTACTGGAGATGTCTGCTGCCTTCCACCTGAAGGTGGACCAGGTGAGGAGGAAGCACACACACACAACAACAACACTCGCACACACACATTGTGATTTTCCAGAATGAACAGAAACGGACCAAAACACTCTACTACCTGTTCCAGCGCTGTGCTCCTACAGAGACCCACACTCTTGTTATTTTCCTCTCTCTGCCTCGTTTTACTCCCCCTCCTCTCTCTGTCTATTCTTCCTGTCTGTCTGTCTTTCTCCTCCTCCCTCTCTCCGTAACCTCTCTGCCTTCTTCTCTCTTCACCTCTATTGTAGTGCATGAGGTCAGGTTGAAACCAGATGTCCAGAGTAGCAGGGTGGGCGGTATTGTTATAGACTACAGGTTTGTGTACCCTACTATCCCCAAGGATTTGAAGCTGCTCCATGGATTGAATCTTACCCTGCTTTGGTAGAGGCCCATGTTATATATGGACTTAGTTGTTGTCATATGTTTTCCAACAAACTGATTCAAGTGGAGGTGTCATCTCTACTGTTTGGTTGTTTGCGGTTGGCATGTGAAGCTAAGTTTCAGTGCTGTGTGTGTCTGTGTTTGTTTACCATGGTTCTAGTGAAGCTGTGGTAAACTGAAACCTCTCTGTCAGTCTGGAGACAAAAGGGGGATGATTGAGGAGAAACACAAAGAGAGAGAGAGAGACGCACTGAAAAAATGAAATGAGATGATGCCTTTGTCTTTTATCTCCGCTCTCTTGATCCCTCCATTTCTAGAATAATCACTTCTTTTGTATCAGTATTCTCCTGAAGTGCCTCTACTTTCTGTTCTACTTTCCTCTCCTCCTCTCTCTGGCCAGCTCCCACAGGAACAGATGAAAATAGTTCCTATCTCTTAATGGCATTGTAGTACGCTGCTGGGATAATGCAGAGCTAATAATAATGTTAGCGAGGGCTGCCTGCAAGGCAATGTGTTGCTTTCATCCCCTGCCATGAATGTGTAATTGACTGATTTACTAAACAGACAGAAAGGGAGGCAGACAGATAGAGACAGAGAGTGAGGCAGACAGACGGAGACAGAGAGGGAGGCAGACAGACGGAGACAGAGGGAGGCAGACGGAGACAGAGAGGGAGGCAGACAGACGGAGACAGAGAGGGAGGCAGACAGACGGAGACAGAGAGGGAGGCAGACAGACGGAGACAGAGGGAGGCAGACTGAGACAGAGAGTGAGGCAGACAGACGGAGACAGAGAGGGAGGCAGACAGACGGAGACAGAGGGAGGCAGACGGAGACAGAGAGGGAGGCAGACAGACGGAGACAGAGGGAGGCAGACGGAGACAGAGAGGGAGGCAGACAGACGGAGACAGAGAGGGAGGCAGACAGATAGAGACAGAGAGGGAGGCAGACAGACGGAGACAGAGAGGGAGGCAGACAGACGGTGACAGAGGGAGGCAGACGGAGACAAGAGAGGGAGGGTTAGAGAGACAGAGACAGACACGAGGACAAGTATAAGTCTTTTTCATTGCCTGTTTTTGATATGTACACGTTTGAGTATTTCAGAACAAGAGTGTTTTTGTGTGCACTAGTCACCGTGGTTGGATGATTGCACATACAAATTCTGGGGTACATTTTGGTAGTCATGACGTTATTTAACCCTTCTAAAATAGAAAAGTGTTCAAGTAGTGGAACTAATGTGCCATTTAGAATTAGCATAATATACCTTTAACCTGCTATTGGTTTTGATCACTTTAATTTCTGTACCACACACCACCATGCACACACCCCCTTCTGATTATCATTATAATGTGTGATCCTGTGTGTGTGTGTCTCCTCCAGTACATGGGTAATGTGGAGCCGTGGTGTAAGGCGTGTGGAGAAGGAGACCTGCCCTCTGAGCTACAGGACTTGGAGGACACCATCCACCATCACACAGGACTCTATGAGCACATCACCACTGCCTACTCTGAGGTACTATGGGGCCTGCAGTCACTACACATTCTGGGGGATTAGTAAGTGATTAGCACTTTTTGTGTCGTCGTGTTTTAAAGTAAAATAAATAGCATCTGCAACATGCACTAAAGTAATCCTGCATAATTCAGATTCATTTGTGTTTTCAAAGTTCATTGTCAACCTTTTCCACACCTCACCTGGGATCTCTCCAATCTTCTCCTTTCCTCTCCCAGGTGAGCCAAGACGGGAAGTCCCTATTGGACAAGCTGCAGCGGCCCCTGACCCCGGGTAGTGCTGATTCGCTGACGGCCTCGGCCAACTACTCCAAGGCGGTGCACCACGTACTGGACATCATCCACGAGGTGCTACACCACCAGAGACAACTGGAAAACATCTGGCAACACCGCAAGGTCCGGCTGCACCAGCGCCTGCAGCTCTGTGTCTTCCAACAGGACGTCCAGCAGGTACACACGCTTAGGAAGACGCAGGCACACACACACACACACACACACACACACACACACACACACACACACACACACACACACACACACACACACACACACACACACACACACACACACACACACACACACACACACACACACACACACACACACACACACACACACAGTGACACAAACATACACTCAAACACACAAACAAACACACATAATACATAATACACAGATACTTTACCATCATTGTCAGAGATCACTATACTTATTGTACAGTGTTTTATTAATCTAAAACCTGATTTTCATGCATATTCAATACCAAAGAGAACCGTGTTGTAATTTTGCAGAGTACATTTAGCTTTCTCCACTTTCTTCAAAGCATTTTCAGTCGCTCCTGGGGTTTCTGAGTGAAAACTTATCTGTGTGAGTTGCTGACAGACCCTTGTGATTAGGACTGAGCTGGTTTCTACTTCTCTGTGCCCTGTGGACATGCTCGTTATTCTCTGTATCTCTCTCTCTGTATCTCTCTCTCCCTCTCTCTCTGTTTCTCTCTCTCCTGATACGTACTAGTTGCCACGGTAATCCAATGTACTGCCATGTAATGTGTTGCGTGTTCCATATGTCCCATGGAATGATGCGCTCTAAGAGGAGAGACCTTGAAAAACCCCAATCAAAATCCTGTTTATTCTTCTATTCAGCAATAATAGTGAGATGAGGCAACTGGCCACCCATCTGTTCAATAAATAATAAGGCCGTTATTAACTGAGATATATTATCACAGTCCATAGAAAGGCTGACACGTTGGTCTGTAGTGGATTATGGATTTCTTCATCCATGTTTCCTTATTAAAAGTGCCAGGTTGTGTCCCAAATGACACCCTATTCCGTATATAGTGCACGACTGGGGGACCGTTTGAGACGCAGGCCCAGACTTGGCACAGTGATGCAGAGCAGAGGGTAGAGGGTGGGTCTGAACTGGGAAGGCATTATGTTATGGCAGTAGCCTTAGACAGAACAGGGCCGTCTATAGAGCTGTCCCAGACACAGTTTGTTAAGTCCCAAAGCTCCCCCTTGTGGCGCAGCACATCATATCAGCTTATACAGTACATATCAATAACATCCCTGTTCATAGGCTAGTAGTCACTACACCTGGGTTCAACTAGTATCTGTTTTCTTGCAAATGCTTCAAGCATTTAATTGAGCCTGCATAGAGTGCTGGGTTTGTACTTTTGGGATTAGCCTATTTAATTGATTCCAATCTAGCCCGGCAGGCTCAATCAAACGCTCAACATATCTGATTCCATGTAGCGACTATCCAAAGGCCCATCACAGTACAGAGATGTTGTCATCGAGCATGTGCTACATCTCTCTAGGGTCCTAATAACAGCCTTATTAGACACGGCTCTGGCAAACCCTCTCTGTACCGGTGTATTTCAGTCTCTCACTCTCTCGCCCCTGTGTGTGTGTGTGTGTGTGTGTGTAGGTGCTGGACTGGATAGAGAACCATGGTGAAGCCTTCCTCAGTAAGCATACCGGAGTGGGGAAGTCCCTACACAGAGCTCGGGCCCTACAGAAGAGACACGAGGACTTTGAGGAGGTGGCCCAGGTGAGCTGGGACACACACACACACACACACACACACACACACAGAAAAATAGTATTATATTTTGTGAACTTGTTCATTTATATGTTATTAGCCGATATGTTCATATAATTACCTGTAATGTGTCAGTCCGCATAATGTCTCTTCTAATGTCCCCCTGTCCAGAACACCTATACTAACGCTGACAAGCTGCTGGAGGCAGCAGAGCAGCTGGCCCAGACAGGAGAATGTGATCCAGAGGAGATCTACCAGGCAGCCCACCAGCTAGAGGACCGCATCCAGGACTTTGTACGTCGCGTGGAGCAACGTAAGGTCCTCCTGGACATGTCTGTGGCCTTCCATACTCACGTCAAAGAGGTACGAGCCTGGGTCCCCTTATAGGCTTCTACAGTAGATCTGTACCTGTTGAAAAACAGTACTAATGAAAGTTATTGTTGTATTTTATATACAGTATGTCTCGAGTCAGAGTCTACTAAATTGCATGAATCTGAGTGTGAAATTACTTTAAACCCTTTTAACTATTAAAGAAAGTTGTGTGTATAGAGACCTGCCAGCTAGCTGTTGTAATATTGATACCCCTCTAGAGGTGGTAATGCCATCTGGTGTAGATGTTCTCATGGTAGGGCTGTGAGAGGGTTCTCCACTGCTCACCCTGAGGAAAGTTTAAGTTCAACCTTTAAAGGAGTTCAACCTCCCCCTCTCCCCAGCTCAGTTAGTGTTGTGAAAGAGATGACAGCCAGCCAAGGTAATAAGAGGTTTGATACAGGAGTTTAGTGGCATGAAGAATTTATTACATCAGTACTGCCACATAACACACCACCCACACACTGAAGAGTAGAAGTGTGAGTGTGTGTGTGTGTGTGCGTGCATTATGTTGTATTTATACAACGGCTGGGTCTAATCCTGAATGCTGATTGGTTAAAACCGCATTCCAGCCTGTGACTATTCCATAAATTAGCACCGGCTAAATCTATGACGTTAAAATGCACATTTACTCTGTTCCATGCGCAATCCACTGTCTCATCAGCCCAGCCGAGCAATTTATAAAAAGCATCTAGACATTATCTCACATTTCTTTTAGACAAGCATTTTGTTTTCAACAGAGGAGATTTGTATAAATCTTTCTGTTTTCCTCTCCAACATTTGCAACATTGTTTCAATATTCAAATTCGATCTCCAGCTCTCACATAGTAATGAATGGGTAGGGAGTTGAGAGTCAGGATGAGACAGACAGGCAGGCAGCTTTTTCAGCCAGTCGAAATCAAGAATCAGCATACATTTTATGGATGTATACAAAGAAATATCAATAGAAACCAGGTCAAACGAAATGAAGTGCAGCTAGTTTGCAGTTTTCCTAGCTTCAGTTTGAAGTGATTGTGTTAGTTGTGCTGTTGGCTAGCTCCTCAGAACAACAGTGTCCTGACGAGAGAGCACATTTTCTATGCCAGGTGAAACTGTGCATCATTAGCTCATTGTTATGGACGTCTCCAAATACATGTCACTAGAAAACAGCTTAAACAAATGCAAATCCAGCTACTTTGTTGTCATTCTGGCTGCACTGTTTGATGTGACTATAAATGAGCCGTTATTGGCAAGCTAGCAAGCAAGGGATAAGAATGTTTTCAGCCAGTATGGCAATGGAACGTTTAGGACAAACAACTGGGTGGCGTCCATGGATACAGAACAAAAAGACTTAATGACTGGGTCGCGTCTCTGCCATCCGAATTGATAGAACAAACGACCAGCCAGTTTGGGTTGCAACCCCAGATTTGTGTCGGGACGATATCTCGTGGAAGGATGAAATAGTATGAATAAATTCATCAAAATAACATTTTTAATTAAAATATGTAAATCATTATTTGAATATGTTGGTAACCCGTAATATAAAAGTGATAATGCCCCCAAAGCCGGTGTTTGGAGGATATATTGGCATGGTTTGCCAGCACTCTAACAACACCCCTGCCGAATATATCCTCCAAACACCGACTTCTCTGTCATCATCATCACAATGATGTGTGTGTGTGTGCTGTGACAGTGGATGGGCTGCCCAAAGTGACACTGACACATAGGCGTACTTTCCTGAGCGTAACACACATCTCCGACAGCCTAAACACAGTGCCTCCCTCCCCCTCTACTCTCTTCCACTAGTAGAGCCTCTAGCTATTGCCACAATGTAAGAAGCTGTTCTGTTTCTGAAATACCTTCTATTCAAAGCTGTAATTTGTCATGCCTTTATTTGTGGTGAACATTACGTGTGTTGTGTTTGAAAGGTTTCCCTTGTAAGAAGGCAGACCTTTGGAATGAGTGTTTCTTACCATTGTTCAATGTTGTGGCTGAGAGAGAGGTGGCAGTTTTACCTATAGAGGTGGTGCTTCACTGTAGTCTCCTAAAACAACATGATGCTTTTATGAGAACGTTAACCTGCAGTCTGTGTTGTTTCAATCAATGTCATTCGTTTAGGCATTAATGAACAGCATTAACCTTTCTGTAAAGGTTCTGTGCCAGTGCGCTGTACTTTACTCTGCGTGTTGACATTGATATCATCTTTACAGTGCATGACTCACACAGTGGTTGGTGGTGGCCTGATATTCATATGAATTCATCATTTCTTGTATGTGTCCATATGGTGTAATAATACCCATCTGTTGTATAGAGGTGGTTGGATTAGGCCCAGTTCCAACTTTCCTCCTCTGTTTTTAGCCTGTGTTGTGTTTGCCTGTCTTTGTGTGTTAATATGGAAAAATAGAGCTGTATGAACTGGAACAAAACACATTTTGGGTCTCAAATGGCATCCTATTCCCTACATAGCACACTTTGAATTTTGAAAAGGGCCCTACGGGAGCTGGTCAAAAGTAATGCACTATATAGGGAATAGGGTGCCATTTGGGATGCATAGAAAAAAAGCAGTGGGTAGTAGTTGGGCAGGGAGGGTCCTACCTGCTGGTGCAAGTGCTTTAGTTTGGCCCACCCTGCCAATATAACCAGATGGTTAATCCTGCCACAATGACTCAATGCAGCTCCCTCCTTCACTCCTCTTTCTCTCCCTCTCTCCTCTGCTTTGTCCTTCTTTACCTGACTCTCTGTGTGATAGCAGTCAGCTCCTTTACCTTTCTAGTGTGTTTGTAGCGTAACAAGTTGGTCTCGTGTGATTGGCCGGCAGACCTCTTACTGTATTTCTGATTGGCCGCCTGTGCTGTCTGTCACTGTGTGCCCATGCAGCTGTGGACGTGGTTGGAGGAGCTGCAGAAGGAGCTGCTGGACGATGTGTATGCTGAGTCTGTGGAGGCGGTGCAAGACCTGATCAAACGCTTCGGCCAGCAGCAACAGACCACCCTGCAGGCCACTGTCAACGTCATCAAGGAGGGAGAGGACCTCATCCAGCAGCTCAGGTAGCTCACAGCGCAAATCAAATCAAATGTATTTATATAGCCCTTCGTACATCAGCTGATATCTCAAAGTGCTGTACAGAAACCCAGCCTAAACCCCCAAACAGCAAGCAATGCAGGTATAGAAGCACACTCAGCGCACTCATCCTCCATCCTAAACCAATCCCTTCTAGGCCCAACTCGCCATAGAAATATGCTACCCCCTCTACTTTTGTAGATCTGAGCTAATTTACCAAGTAATAAAGGTAGTTTTGTGGTTATTTAGAACTGTTCAGCGTTTTAGAGCAGTATCACTGTCCCCGTAGGCTGTATTTACCCTGCCGTTACGAGGCAACAGAGGTGCATTTGAAGCTTCTAAGGTCATGCCATCTAACACATAATTAAACTCTGCTAGCTGTTCCACCACCTACAGTGTTACCTGTAATTCATGACATTGAAAAGAGTGTATTCAATGTGTTTGTTGACCTGTCTAACCTCTGACTCTGGCCTCCACACAGGGACTCTGCTATCTCCAGTAACAAGACTCCCCACAACAGCTCCATGGCCCACTTCCAGAGTGTATTTAATGTGTTTGTTGACCTGTCTAACCTCTGACTCTGGCCTCCACACAGGGACTCTGCTATCTCCAGTAACAAGACTCCCCACAACAGCTCCATGGCCCACATCCAGAGTGTATTTAATGTGTTTGTTGACCTGTCTAACCTCTGACTCCGGCCTCCACACAGGGACTCTGCTATCTCCAGTAACAAGACTCCCCACAACAGCTCCATGGCCCACATCCAGAGTGTATTTAATGTGTTTGTTGACCTGTCTAACCTCTGACTCTGGCCTCCACACAGGGACTCTGCTATCTCCAGTAACAAGACTCCCCACAACAGCTCCATGGCCCACATCCAGAGGTTATTTAATGTGTTTGTTGACCTGTCTAACCTCTGACTCCGGCCTCCACACAGGGACTCTGCTATCTCCAGTAACAAGACTCCCCACAACAGCTCCATGGCCCACATCCAGAGTGTCCTACAGCAGCTGGACGAGGCCCAGGCTCAGATGGAAGACCTGTTTCAGGAGAGGAAGATCAAACTGGAACTCTTCCTGCAGCTACGCATCTTCGAGAGGGACGCAATCGACGTAAGTGGCCCCCATGTCCATAAAGTTCAGATCGATCAATCTCTCAATCAACCAATCTATCATGTCCTCTATTGCCCGTACAGTGAGGGAAAAAAGTATTTGATCCCCTGCTGATTTTGTACGTTTGCCCACTGACAAAGAAATGATCAGTCAATAATTTGAACAGTGAGAGACAGAATAACAACAAAAACATCCAGAGAAACGCATGTCAAAAATGTTATAAATTGATTTGCATTTTAATGAGGGAAATACGTTTTTGACCCCTCTGCAAAACATGACTTAGTACTTGGTGGAAAAACCCTTGTTGGCAATCACAGAAGTCAGACGTTTCTTGTAGTTGACCACCAGGTTTGCACACATCTCAGGAGGGATTTTGTCCCACTCCTCTTTGCAGATCTTCTCCAAGTCATTAAGGTTTCGAGGCTGACGTTTGGCAACTCGAACATTCAGCTCCCTCCACAGATTTTCTATGAGATTAAGGTCTGGAGACTGGCTAGGCCACTCCAGGACCTTAATGTGCTTCTTCTTGAGCCACCCCTTAGTTGCCTTGGCCGTGTGTTTTGGGTCATTGTCATGCTGGAATACCCATCCACAACCCATTTTCAATGCCCTGGCTGAGGGAAGGAGGTTCTCACCCAAGATTTGACAGGACATGGCCCCGTCCATCGTCCCTTTGATGCGGTGAAGTTGTCCTGTCCCCTTAGCAGAAAAACACCCCCAAAGCATAATGTTTCCACCTCCATGTTTGATGGTGGGGATGGTATTCTTGGGGTCATAGGCTGCATTCCTCCTCCTCCAAACACGGTGAGTTGCGTTGATGCCAAAGAGTTCCATTTTGGTCTCATCTGACAACACTTTCACCCAGTTGTCCTCTGAATCATTCAGATGTTCATTGGCAAACTTCAGACGAGAATGTATATGTGCTTTCTTGAGCCGGGGGACCTTGCGGACGCTGCAGGATTTCAGTCCTTCACGGCGTAGTGTGTTACCAATTGTTTTCTTTGGTGACTATGGTCCCAGCTGCCTTGAGATCATTGACAAGATCCTCCCGTGAAGTTCTGGGCTGATTCCTCACCATTCTCATGATCATTGCAGCTCCACGCAGGTGAGATCTTGCATGGAGCCCCAGGCCGAGGGAGATTGACAGTTCTTTTGTGTTTCTTCCATTTGCGAATAATCGCCCCAACTGTTGTCACCTTGTGACATCCTTGGAGAGCTCTTTGGTCTTGGCCACGGTGGAGAGTTTGGAATCTGATTGATTGATTGCTTCTGTGGACAGGTGTCTTTTATACAGGTAACAAACTGAGATTAGGAGCACCCCCTTTAAGAGTGTGCTCTTAAAGGGGGACTGGACTCTGTTTATCATGCAACCTCTTCCGTCTTACAGAGACTGGACTCTGTTTATCATGCAACCTCCTCCACATTACAGAGACCGGACTCTGTTTATCATGCAGCCTCCTCCACATTACAGAGACCGGACTCTGTTTATCATGCAACCTCCTCCACATGACAGAGACCGGACTCTGTTTATCATGCAACCTCCTCCGTCTTACAGAGACCGGACTCTGTTTATCATGCAACCTCCTCCGTCTTACAGAGACCGGACTCTGTTTATCATGCAACCTCCTCCGTCTTACAGAGACCGGACTGTTTATCATGCAACCTCCTCCACATTACAGAGACCGGACTCTGTTTATCATGCAACCTCCTCCACATGACAGAGACCAGACTCTGTTTATCATGCAACCTCCTCCGTCTTACAGAGACCGGACTCTGTTTATCATGCAACCTCCTTCGTCTTACAGAGACCAGACTCTGTTTATCATGCAACCTCCTCCACATTACAGAGACCGGACTCTGTTTATCATGCAACCTCCTCCACATTACAGAGACCGGACTCTGTTTATCATGCAACCTCCTTCGTCTTACAGAGACCAGACTCTGTTTATCATGCAACCTCCTCCACATTACAGAGACCGGACTCTGTTTATCATGCAACCTCCTCCACATTACAGAGACTGGACTCTGTTTATCATGCAACCTCCTCCACATTACAGAGACTGGACTCTGTTTATCATGCAGCCTCCTCCACATTACAGAGACCAGACTCTGTTTATCATGCAACCTCCTCCACATTACAGAGACCAGACTCTGTTTATCATGCAACCTCCTCCACATTACAGAGACCGGACTCTGTTTATCATGCAACCTCCTCCACATTACAGAGACTGGACTCTGTTTATCATGCAGCCTCCTCCGTCTTACAGAGACTGGACTCTGTTTATCATGCATCCTTGCGCTTTATTACAAATGCCAAGTCACTCCCCCACCATTGCACATTGTACCAAATGGTGGGTTGGACCTCACTTTGTATGCGCAGAAAGATACATTTGTATGTGTTCATCTACAAAGCCCTTTTGGGTCAACTCCCTCTTTACCTCTGTAGTCTCCAACACCACCAGCAGTGACCATACCCGGTCTGCTAGGTGGTTGCAACTTAAAGTCCCCAGGACTTTCACAGTATTAGGCAAGACTGCCTTTTCTTCTTGTGCAATAGACGCATGGAATAGTCACTGAATGGATTTAAAATATTGATGGTAGACTTTGTGACAGAAGAGTGTAAATGCTTCTCTTAGGCTGGATCATGTTGTTGTATTGTATTGTGTATGTTTTTATTCTGTAATGTATTGATTGTTGCTGCCTTCTTGGCCAGGTCTCCCTTGAGAAAGAGACTGGGTCTCAATGGGCTTTTCCTGGTTAAATAAAGGTTAAATAAAATAAAATAATAAATCAATAAATTAAGCATTAGCTACATCAGCCTTTGACATTATAACGCCTGGACCACTGATATTCATGAAGTAATCATTCCCCTTTCTGGAAAGTTATTGTACCGAGGTAATGACTCATTTAAGGCTGTGTGTGTCTGTGTGTGTGTCTGTGCTTGTGTGTCTGTGCGTGTGTGTGTGTGTGTGTGTGTGTGTGTGTGTGTGTGTGTGTGTGTGTCTGTGCGTGTGTGTGTGTGTGACTAGTGTGACTGCTGCACTACTATTGTGACATAACACCTCAGTGTGAGATGGGCTGCATGTGCAGACAGGCAAGGGGCAGTGTGTGCCAAGCGCGGCTCGATAATTCATTCACTGACTGTAGGTTTCCACTTGGGAGAGACATGTGAGACATCTTTATGATAAAATGAATAGGAATATGAATGCAATGTCATGTGTTGTAATGTTAAACTGCACTGTAGTCTACTTACTGTGCCGAAAACGAAACGTCCTCCTCCTCTATCCAATGACCCTGTTATTTCAACACAACACCAACACTTCAGGTATGTGCGTGCCTTGTTTCCCCACACACACACACACACACACACACACACACACACACACACACACACACACACACACACACACACACACACACACACACACACACACACACACACACACACACACACACACACACACACACACACACACACACACACACACACACACACACACACACACACACACACACACACACACACACATACCTGAATTGTTGGTGTTGTGTTGCAATAACAGGGTCATTGGACAGAGGAGGAGGATGTTTTTCGTTTTCGGCACATTCTATTCATTTTATCATAAAGATGTCTCACATGTCTCTGTGGTAAGAGACCACAGCCAGACTGGTACAGTATTTTCACCTCAGAGGTGCAGCACAGTAAAGCCTTCACATTAGCTGTGATCTGTGGGAGGGACGGAGCGGTATGTCAGTCAGTCAGTCAATAAGACACAGGAGAGAGGGAGGAAGAGGTTGTTTTCCCTCTACTCCTCCTCTTCACACCCCCGGGACACTGTTCCTTCTTGGCTCCCAATGAGGGGTTCGGCAGCAACATGCTGGTTCAGGTTCAGGTTTGAAGTGAGTCAGAGACATGGCACGCAGTGTCCCAGTCAGTCCCAGAGCAGGATTCCTGTCCTCACGGAGCCAGTCTCCTCTCCATGAGCCAGGAGGAGGGAAAGATGGTGTGTGTACTTAGACCCAGAGAGGGGTTTCTACTCTTCTTTGTGAGAGCAGCCCGGCCCGGTAAGTGGCTCTTGGCGCCTGGGAAGGAGGGAACGTTAGAGAAGAGGAGAGTGGCAGGTGAAGAAAAGATGTTAGAAGGACTAAAGGCTTGTGATATTTATGCCTGGGATCTTTGCCTCCCTGTCATTCAGCCTTCTGTTATGTGCTTATGAGTTAAGTGAATATGACTCCTACAGAACAGTCAGCAAGACATTTTCAAGAGCGATTAGTGAGTTTGGGATTTTTGGAGTTGTAGCACTCTAGACTGGATCGTAATATTTTGAGAAGGGTTTTTGATAGGGCTATGAATTGCTAGGGAACTCAAGATACAATATTATCACTTATTATCACGATACTTGGGTGCTGATACGATATGTATTGCGATTCTCACGATTTTATATGTATTGCGATTCGCTACTGGTTTTTTTTGCGATTTGATATTCCAAACATATTTCTCACCATATGTCTTCTGCAGAAGGACAAGAGAGAGACATGAGAAAACACGTTTTGATCAGTTATGGAAATAAAGGAGCTGAAAACAAATTGGCCTCCAATTTAAAAAGAAGATGGAGAACAAGGTATGAAGGAAAATACTGGAGATTTGGTGCAGGTACAGCCAACTAGCACAAAAATAATATTGTCAAAACGACACGATACAATATATTGTCAAAAATAATAAACCGATATATAACTGTATCGAATTCCCCCATCACTAGTTTTTGAGCAGAATTGAGGAGAAATAATGTTGGAAGCATAGATGTCATTTGATGTTGTATGTACATGTGTTTATATGGTTGTTAGTTTATATGCTTGCTGAATACTTTGTGTCCACAGAGCAACGATTACCTGTACAATACAATGCTGACATGACCTTTTGTTAGACTTCTTTCTCAAATCTTAAAGCAGTGTTTTACTGGGGTTTCATCAGACCTTTGTTGGCTGTTTGCCTTGTGCAAGTTCCTGGAACCCTCTCATTCTCCCGTTCCTGACTTGGAACCCTCTCATTCTCCCGTTCCTGACTTGGAACCCTCTCATTCTCCCGTTCCTGACTTGGAACCCTCTCATTCTCCCGTTCCTGACTTGGAACCCTCTCATTCTCCCGTTCCTGACTTGGAACCCTCTCATTCTCCCGTTCATGACTTGGAACCCTCTCATTCTCCCGTTCCTGACTTGGAACCCTCTCATTCTCCCGTTCCTGCCTCGGAACCCTCTCATTCTCCCGTTCCTGCCTCGGAACCCTCTCATTCTCCCGTTCCTGACTCAGAACCCTCTCATTCTCCCGTTCCTGACTCAGAACCATTTCATTCTCCCGTTCCTGCCTCGGAACCCTCTCATTGTCCCATTCCTGACTCAGAACCCTCTCATTCTCCCGTTCCTGACTCAGAACCATCTCATTCTCCCGTTCCTGACTCAGATCCATCTCATTCTCCCATTCCTGACTCAGAACCCTCTCATTCTCCCGTTCCTGACTCAGAACCCTCTCATTCTCCCATTCCTGACTCAGATCCATCTCATTCTCCCGTTCCTGACTCAGAACCCTCTCATTCTCCCGTTCCTGACTCAGAACCCTCTCATTCTCCCGTTCCTGACTCAGAACCCTCTCATTCTCCCGTTCCTGACTCAGAACCCTCTCATTCTCCCGTTCCTGACTCAGAACCCTCTCATTCTCCCGTTCCTGACTCAGAACCCTCTCATTCTCCCGTTCCTGACTCAGAACCCTCTCATTCTCCCGTTCCTGACTCAGAACCATCTCATTCTCCCATTCCTTTTCTGACTCCTTTTCACTTCATTGTCAGATGCCTTGAGAATTGACATCACTGCTCATGTGAATGGATGCAGGCAGCTGTATGAGCCTCTCAATTTCATCCCAGTCATTTATTTTTTACTACATCAGCTGGATAGTCAGCCATCGCTTTAGTTCATGACCCGTATTACTTTTCCATAGTTTCCCCTCGACGACCATCACTCTGGACGCCTTGAACTTCCCTCGGACACATTCTTTACATTTAGCTCTTCAGTATGTGGCTGAGCAGCAGCTGAATGGGATTGTGATCCATGTGTGGAATGGAGACGAGTGCCAGCCTGTCTCTCTCTGAATCATCAGGAAAGCAATTCTGTAAAACAGACAATGGATTTGTATTATATAAAGACAAATTGAAATGGTAAGCTAGTCATTGTGAGTAGCCATGATATTTCGGATAGGTTTGGCAACAAAAATAATCACCACCCGGCATCCACCCTCTTGGTCCTTGGTCACTACATTGATTGATTGATTGATTTTTACTTAATTCCAATGAATATGGAGGGCAACAGTGAAGCAGTGCTGTGGATTAGGTGAGGTAAGCCCAGTCAGGCCCAGCCCAAGCTGGCATCACAGAGAAAAGACTGACAGAGTACCCATCACCGTGCCAGAGTGGATGGGCGTCATGATTCACCCTCCTTCAGCAAGTGTGCGTGGGTGGGTCCTTTAACAAGTGCTAACATCACAGGCAGACCGTCTACAGTGTTGCCTACAGTAATGCCAGCTAGTCTGGGTAGTCCCTCTATAACCAAGGGAGAAGTGTATCATTCTAGGGAAAAGTAAACACTTAGCTACTGTCTCTAAGATCAGTTTGGCTGGTGTTTTGATATCATTATAAATCCTTTCATTCTGACGCCGATTTAGTTTCCACCCCTCTCAGGTCATATTCCACCTAGTGGGTTGGAATGATCATTTGTGTGTGTTTGTACATATGTTTGTCCTGTACGTGTTATGTCACTAGCAGTGACCTTTATTTCAAACTAACTCACAGTGATCCCTGTGATCATTGTGTTTCTATGTCTATTTCTACCCTTCCATTGCAGTAGATAGTTTGTTGTTCAAATCAAATCAAATGTTATTGGTCTCATACACATGGTTAGCAGATGTTATTGTGAGTGTAGTGAAATGCTTGTGCTTCTAGTTCTGACAGTGCAGCAATATCTAACGAGTAATATCTAACAATACCACAACAAATACCAACAAATACCTAATGCGGTTGATAGTTTGTGGCTGCAGTTGACAGTTTGAGTATCTATGGATCCTCTATCGAGGACTATCCAAATGAAGTGTTAGCCCTTGTCCTTCCCTCACACACTCCCAGATCATCTCAGACCTGGAGTCGTGGAATGAGGAGCTGTCCCAGCAGATGTGTGAGTTTGATACAGAGGACCTGACGTTGGCAGAGCAGAGGCTCCAGCACCACGCTGACAAGGCCCTGACCATGAACAACCTGACCTTCGACGTCCTCCACCAGGGACAGGAGCTGCTGCAGTACGTTACAGAGGTCCAGGCCAGCGGTGAGTAGTGGAGAAACACACACGGACGGATGCACACACACATGCACCTTTTCTGCCGTACACTCACACACACCGACACATCGGATGGGCCAAAGCGCTGCTGCTGCTGCTGCCAGGGCAGATGAGCTGTAAGCCAGGCCGGGTCAGCTCAGCGTTGTGGGTGAGGAGATAGGGAGAGGGGAGGAATGGGGAGGGCCTTTTAACCCAGCTGTCGGGCACTGGAGAGCTCAGCACAGTAGCGGCAGCAGGCCAAGGCCAGATGAGCAGATTTCCCTGTAATCCTATGAACTCATGTCGCTGAGTAAAACCACTAGGCAGTGCTGCAGGACGACAGGCTGCATTGGCACACACACACACACACACACACACACACACACACACACACACACACACACACACACACACACACACACACACACACACACACACACACACACACACACACACACACACACACACACACACACACACACACACACGTCAATGACGACATACACAGAGGAGATTTTGCATAATCGGAATGCATCCCAGAGCAGTTCTCTCCTGGACACCAAAGAGACAGACAGACACAGTGCTTCCATGACAGACATGCTCTGTACTCCAGCAGCCCAATGCAGGTCTGGAACACAGGAGTGAAATGTAAGTAATATAATGTTAATGTCAGATTCGTTCCTGTGTGTCTGACTGTCTGGCCATACGGAGCTACTGATGTATGTCTGTATGCTTACCTAACTGTTAATCTATTACATGTAGTCGAGACTGATTGTTTTCTATGAGGAGAGAGAGAGAGAGACCTTGCTTCTCTCTTTTAATATTTTTGTTAGTCTTGGGTTGCATAATGGCTCTTGTTCTTTGTGTTGTTTTCAGGATTTGCTACAGTAGCTGATGAGCTCTCCCCCTCTCCTTCCTTCTCCCTCTCCTTCCTTCTCGCTCTCCTTCTCTCTGTCTCCCTCTCTGTTTATCTCTCGCTCTATTTCTCTCTGTCGCCCTCTCTGTCCCACCCCCCTCTCTCCCTCCAGGTGTGGAGTTGCTGTGTGACAGGGATGTGGACATGGCTACACGTGTTCAGGACCTGCTGGAGTTCCTCCATGAGAAACAGCAGGAGCTGGACGTGGCGGCCGAGCAGCACAGGAGGCACCTGGAACAGTGTGTCCAGCTACGCCACCTTCAGGCCGAGGTCAAACAGGTAAACACACTTCATTCTCTCTCACTCTGTCTCCCTCTTCTACTTGTGGGTTCTCTCTCTCTCCTACTTTTGTTCTCTCTCTCTTTCTCTCTCTCTCTCTCTCTCTCTCTCTCTCTCTCTCTCTCCCTCTCTCTCTCTCTCTCTCTCTCTTTCTCACTCTCTCCTAAGACTGAAACACTGCAATGTGTGCTGGGAAAGTAGAGCAGTCCTTTAGAGATGACCAACAGCCCGAGAATGAGTTAAAGAGAAACTAGGCCAGCAGGAGCATCATCTATTAATCTTATTCTGTTTATTCA
This sequence comes from Oncorhynchus gorbuscha, assembly GCF_021184085.1. NCBI lineage: Eukaryota > Metazoa > Chordata > Actinopteri > Salmoniformes > Salmonidae > Oncorhynchus > Oncorhynchus gorbuscha. Next base: position 16,236,878 of record NC_060191.1, read on the forward strand.
TTTATTTCATTTTCCTCATTCGGTCATCGTTGTAGAGCGAGAGATTACCCGTGTCCTGGAAGGGAAGAGAGGCCTATGTGTGTTTTTGTGGCTATAAGCTGGGAGAGCAGGCCAGGAAGAATACAGCAGCAGTAGTTATGTCTGTCTGTTACTCACTGAGCAGCGTTTAGCCTCTTCCCTCACACAGCCGCTATGGTGAGCTAGGAGTTTGGCAGCAGTGATAGCACAGAGCATGTGTCAGATACACAGCAGGTGAGCAGTGCTGACTCAGAGCGGAGCCCGGAGGAGGAGACGGTGTGGAATCCTCCCTGGGGCCTCTGGCAGGCCGTCCCTGTGTGGACAAAGAGGAGGGTGGGAGGGGGAGAGGTGGGGAGACGAAAGGGTCGTGGTTGACGTGTCACAGCTGACTTGACCTTGCCTGACGCTTGGTGTATACCCTTGTGTGTGTGTGTCAGGGGGGTGACAACATGATGGGTTAGGCCTGTATACTGGAGGTTGTGCTTATCTGTGATGATGAGTCTTTATTACCACGTCCATTATCAACCTGTCTGCGGTTAATGTAGGTGCTGTGTGTGTGACTGTTTATCTTAGTCTGACCCATTACTGTTTCTCTCCTTGTGTGTGTGTGTGTGTGTGTGTGTGTGTGTGTGTGTGTGTGTGTGTGTGTGTGTGTGTGTGTGTGTGTGTGTGTGTGTGTGTGTGTGTGTGTGTGTGTGTGTGTGTGTGTGTGTGTGTGTGTGTGTGTGTGTGTGTGTGTGTTTCAGGTGCTGGGTTGGATCCGTAATGGAGAGTCCATGCTGAATGCAGGTCTGATCACAGCCAGCTCTCTACAGGAGGCAGAACAGCTACAGAAGGAACACGAGCAATTCCAACATGCCATAGAGGTAACTCTCTGTTCCATCTCTCTCATGTATTCCTCTTTTTCTCCATCCCTCTCCACTCCTTCTCTTCCTCCTCCTCATTTCCTCCTCTCCGTGACCCTACCCGTGACCCCACTTTCCGAGGACGTCTCAGGGTGAGTGGGATATGTAAAAAACACACTTCCGTTTCACACATGCATATTAATACACACATGTGTGAAATAGGACAAATATAAACACCCAGCAAATTCGTATTATTTTCCTCATCTCCATCCCCCTCGTACTCCTCTCCTCTCCTCCTTCTGTCTCATTCTCCTCTTCCTCTTTTCCTTCCTTCTACCTTCCTCCTCCACACCTCAGTAAAAACCCAAACCTCCCCCACTCCTCTTTTCCTTCCTTCTACCTTCCTCCTCCACACCTCAGTAAAAACCCAAACCTCCCCCACTCCTCTTTTCCTTCCTTCTACCTTCCTCCTCCACACCTCAGTAAAAACCCAAACCTCCCCCACTCCTCTTTTCCTTCCTTCTACCTTCCTCCTCCACACCTCAGTAAAAACCCAAACCTCCCCCACTCCTCTTTTCCTTCCTTCTACCTTCCTCCTCCACACCTCAGTAAAAACCCAAACCTCCCCCACTCCTCTTTTCCTTCCTTCTACCTTCCTCCTCCACACCTCAGTAAAAACCCAAACCTCCCCCACTCCTCTTTTCCTTCCTTCTACCTTCCTCCTCCACACCTCAGTAAAAACCCAAACCTCCCCCACTCCTCTTTTCCTTCCTTCTACCTTCCTCCTCCACACCTCAGTAAAAACCCAAACCTCCCCCACTCCTCTTTTCCTTCCTTCTACCTTCCTCCTCCACACCTCAGTAAAAACCCAAACCTCCCCCACTCCTCTTTTCCTTCCTTCTACCTTCCTCCTCCACACCTCAGTAAAAACCCAAACCTCCCCCACTCCTCTTTTCCTTCCTTCTACCTTCCTCCTCCACACCTCAGTAAAAACCCAAACCTCCCTTTTCCTTCCTTCTACCTTCCTCCTCCACACCTCAGTAAAACCCAAACCTCCTTCCTTTCTTCCTTCTACCTTCCTCCTCCACACCTCAGTAAAAACCCAAACCTCCCCCACTCCTCTTTTCCTTCCTTCTACCTTCCTCCTCCACACCTCAGTAAAAACCCAAACCTCCCCCCCACTCCTCTTTTCCTTCTCTGTCTTCCACTGTCCCAAACCTACCTTCCTCCTCCACACCTCAGTAAAAACCCAAACCTCCCCCACTCCTCTTTTCCTTCCTTCTACCTTCCTCCTCCACACCTCAGTAAAAACCCAAACCTCCCCCACTCCTCTTTTCCTTCCTTCCACCTTCCTCCTCCACACCTCAGTAAAAACCCAAACCTCCCCCACTCCTCTTTCCTTCCTTCTACCTTCCTCCTCCACACCTCAGTAAAAACCCAAACCTCCCCCACTCCTCTTTTCCTTCCTTCTACCTTCCTCCTCCACACCTCAGTAAAAACCCAAACCTCCCCCACTCCTCTTTTCCTTCCTTCTACCTTCCTCCTCCACACCTCAGTAAAAACCCAAACCTCCCCCACTCCTCTTTTCCTTCCTTCTACCTTCCTCCTCCACACCTCAGTAAAAACCCAAACCTCCCCCACTCCTCTTTTCCTTCCTTCTACCTTCCTCCTCCACACCTCAGTAAAAACCCAAACCTCCCCCACTCCTCTTTTTCCTTCCTTCTACCTTCCTCCTCCACACCTCAGTAAAAACCCAAACCTCCCCACTCCTCTTTTCCTTCCTTCTACCTTCCTCCTCCACCTTCCTCCTCCACACCTCAGTAAAAACCCAAACCTCCCCCACTCCTCTTTTCCTTCCTTCTACCTTCCTCCTCCACACCTCAGTAAAAACCCAAACCTCCCCCACTCCTCTTTTCCTTCCTTCTACCTTCCTCCTCCACACCTCAGTAAAAACCCAAACCCCCCCACTCCTCTTTTTTCCCTTCTACCTTCCTCCTCCACACCTCAGTAAAAACCCAAACCTCCCCCACTCCTCTTTTCCTTCCTTCTACCTTCCTCCTCCACACCTCAGTAAAAACCCAAACCCCCCTTCCTTCTACCTGTCTTTTCCTTCCTTCTACCTTCCTCCTCCACACCTCAGTAAAAACCCAAACCCCCACTCCTCTTTTCCTTCCTTCTACCTTCCTCCTCCACACCTCAGTAAAAACCCAAACCCCCCCACTCCTCTTTTCCTTCCTTCTACCTTCCTCCTCCACACCTCAGTAAAAACCCAAACCTCCCCACTCCTCTTTTCCTTCCTTCTACCTTCCTCCTCCACACCTCAGTAAAAACCCAAACCCCACTCCTCTTTTCCTTCCTTCTACCTTCCTCCTCCACACCTCAGTAAAAACCCAAACCCCCACTCCTCTTTTCCTTCCTTCTACCTTCCTCCTCCACACCTCAGTAAAAACCCAAACCCCCCCACTCCTCTTTTCCTTCCTTCTACCTTCCTCCTCCACACCTCAGTAAAAAAACCCAAACTCCTCTTTTCCTTCCTTCTACTTCCTCTCCACACCTCAGTAAAAACCCAAACCTCCCCCACTCCTCTTCCTTCCTTCCTTCTACCTTCCTCCTCCACACCTCAGTAAAAACCCAAACCTCCCCCACTCCTCTTTTCCTTCCTTCTACCTTCCTCCTCCACACCTCAGTAAAAACCCAAACCTCCCCCACTCCTCTTTTCCTTCCTTCTACCTTCCTCCTCCACACCTCAGTAAAAACCCAAACCTCCCCCACTCCTCTTTTCCTTCCTTCTACCTTCCTCCTCCACACCTCAGTAAAAACCCAAACCCCCACTCCTCTTTTCCTTCCTTCTACCTTCCTCCTCCACACCTCAGTAAAAACCCAAACCCCCACTCCTCTTTTCCTTCCTTCTACCTTCCTCCTCCACACCTCAGTAAAAACCCAAACCTCCCCCACTCCTCTTTTCCTTCCTTCTACCTTCCTCCTCCACACCTCAGTAAAAACCCAAACCTCCCCCACTCCTCTTTTCCTTCCTTCTACCTTCCTCCTCCACACCTCAGTAAAAACCCAAACCTCCCCACTCCTCTTTTCCTTCCTTCTACCTTCCTCCTCCACACCTCAGTAAAAACCCAAACCTCCCCACTCCTCTTTTCCTTCCTTCTACCTTCCTCCTCCACACCTCAGTAAAAACCCAAACCCCCACTCCTCTTTTCCTTCCTTCTACCTTCCTCCTCCACACCTCAGTAAAAACCCAAACCCCACTCCTGAATTCCTTCCTTCTACCTTCCTCCTCCACACCTCAGTAAAAACCCAAACCTCCCCCACTCCTCTTTTCCTTCCTTCTACCTTCCTCCTCCACACCTCAGTAAAAACCCAAACCTCCCCCACTCCTCTTTTCCTTCCTTCCACCTTCCTCCTCCACACCTCAGTAAAAACCCAAACCTCCCCTCCTCTTTCCTTCCTTCTACCTTCCTCCTCCACACCTCAGTAAAAACCCAAACCTCCCCCACTCCTCTTTTCCTTCCTTCTACCTTCCTCCTCCACACCTCAGTAAAAACCCAAACCTCCCCACTCCTCTTTTCCTTCCTTCTACCTTCCTCCTCCACACCTCAGTAAAAACCCAAACCTCCCCCACTCCTCTTTTCCTTCCTTCTACCTTCCTCCTCCACACCTCAGTAAAAACCCAAACCTCCCCCACTCCTCTTTTCCTTCCTTCTACCTTCCTCCTCCACACCTCAGTAAAAACCCAAACCTCCCCACTCCTCTTTTCCTTCCTTCTACCTTCCTCCTCCACACCTCAGTAAAAACCCAAACCTCCCCCACTCCTCTTTTCCTTCCTTCTACCTTCCTCCTCCACACCTCAGTAAAAACCCAAACCTCTTTTCATCCTGTATTCATCATAAATCACCCCCTTCTCTGTCTTTCACCAGAAACAGACCCCTGTTTTCACCCCAGAACATTTCCGTTGAACTCTTCTGAGCAGGGCTCATTTTAAATGCAGCCGTACTGTATAAAGGACTACATTCTGCAGGGCTGGGATTATGCAGGCAGGTTTCTGGAGTCATCTACTCACTGTGGAAGGAGAGGGAAAAAAAAACACTGTTGGAGATTATTAGTCCCAGTTACTCGATCGATTTGAATATGGGATTGTAATGATATTGTCTAATGCTGTGGTACGTTAACAGTCATGGTAGCAGAAGCCAGGTAGAAGACTCACATGGTGAATAACACAGACTCCTTTCCTGTAGCCGTAGCCTCCAATCACAATCATCCGTGTTCTGGTGAAAATTTGAAGATGTTAATGTGAACAATATTTATGAAGTGGAAACACTTTTATTAATCACCTCCCTCCCTGTCTCTCTCTCTCTCCCTCTCTCTCTCCCTCTCCGCAGAAAACCCACCAGAGTGCATTGCAGGTGCAGCAGAAGGCTGAGGCCCTACTCCAAGCTAACCACTACGACATGGACATGATCCGGGACTGTGCAGAGAAGGTGGCCGACCACTGGCAGCAGCTCATGCTCAAGATGGAGGACCGGCTCAAACTGGTCAACGCCTCTGTAGCCTTCTACAAGACCTCCGAGCAGGTGGGTGGGACATCGCTAACTGTTTCCATGGCAACCCGCCAGAGGAGGCCCATTGGCCCCTAGCCCAGTAACATGGCCCCGATTAGGGTATATTAACCACTCTAGATAAGGTGGTATTATATGGTATTACACTGCAGTTTTCCATGTATTTGCGTTCATGTAGTTAGCGTGGGCTCTGTGGTGCATTGTGGGTAGTGTAGTTTTGACCTGTGCTGTGTGCTGCTCTGTAGGTGTGCAGTGTGCTGGAGAGCCTGGAGCAGGAGTATAAGCGTGAGGAGGACTGGTGTGGGGGAGCTGATAAACTGGGCCCTAACAGTGAGTCAGACCATGTCACACCCATGATCAGCAAACACCTGGAGCAGAAGGAGGCCTTCCTCAAGGCTTGTACACTAGCAAGGCGAAACGCTGACGTCTTCCTGAAGTACCTGCACAGAAACAGTGTCAACATGCCAGGGATGCTGTCTCACGTCAAGGCTCCTGAAACACAGGTCAAAAGTAAGTGCCTCTTTTTTTCCTTCCCAATCAAATACACCATAGATCGTTCTTTACTGTGGTGTTCCTTTCAGGTGCCCTCTTCTTTTAGACAGATGGGATGTGTCCCAAATAGCCCCCTATTCCCTCTATAGTGCACGACTTAAGTGCTTTAGTCGTAGACTGTAGGACTAGCTTGCCTTTTGTGACATAGCCATGGTTTAAATGATAACGTGTCTCTTGTGGTTTTGTCAGACATCTTGAATGAGCTGCTCCAGAGAGAGAACCGGGTGCTGCACTTCTGGACAATGAGGAAGAGGAGACTGGACCAGTGTCAGCAGTATGTGGTGTTTGAACGCAGTGCCAAGCAGGTCAGTGCTGCTCCTCAAGGAGAACAATACCAGAACAGTAACATTCATGACTACAACAACACGGCCACATAGACAGAGTCAACACAAGCTATGAAAGTAGACGTAACATATAACAATATGTCCGGTCATACTATACCATACAACCATTTTGAACCCTGTGCAAACTGCTCAACTAAGCACCGGTTAGACTAATGTTTTGACCAGGGGCTGACCAAATCAAAGCCTCCGAATCTGGTTTCGTTCCCATTCAGTGATGTTTTTGGAGAGGAATTGGGAATGAGTGGTAACAGCACAGCGGTAGTGTTACCACAGCTGTAATTACATGCCCTACATTTTAACACTGGCTTATTGTAGTGCAGTGTAGTGCAGTGTCATTTAGTCAGTGCTGATTGACGGACCAAATGTGTGCAGCAGAGCAGGCTGAAGTATATCTTAATTGGAGACTGTTTGCTCCCTCATGTGGGTTGGTGTTAGCATTACACTGGTCTGGAGAGGCAGCAGTGAAGAGTGCATCTTCCTATCCCCTCGTAGATGTCAAATGTATAGAATGGTATAAGGAGCCCACAATATAAGCTTGTTTTGTTGTAATGTTTGTAAACAAACACTGTATAGCCTAACAACATGGTTAAAACTATATGTCAGTCCCTGCATCCATAGCTCTGTCTACGAATTTGAGAGTGGTTACATTTCTCTAGTCTCATCCCTCAGTTGGTTAGCAAAACAGGGGCAGGGAGTCCTCTTTGATATTGTTTCAATGAAAGATTCTAGCTTTATGTCCATGAGGGGGTGTGAACAAGTGCACACTTCCTGAAAGGCAGAAGGCTAGGGAATAGGAATAAAACATTAGTGTGATGACAGATAAGTGATCTGGACCTCGTCTCGTTGCGATTGGTCCACAGGCTCTGGAGTGGATCCACGACACGGGAGAGTTTTACCTGTCGACCCACACCTCCACCGGATCCAGTATCCACCACACACAGGAGCTGCTGAAGGAGCACGAAGACTTCCAGATCACAGCCAAGGTGAAGGCCCCCTCCAGCAGTGTCCAACACTATCAAACACCACCTCACTCAATCAAATGGCATCTACTGGATGTATCTATGTATTTTCTATAACAGACACTGACCATTGTAGTTCTGAATCAGACTGTATGGGTTGTTTAGATTGTGATGCCTGTAAGAACCTTAGCCAGTGTGTTGAGATGTAAAGGGACTAGTGTCAGTCAACCTGTCCCATACATACACCATGTAGGGCTGTCTGGGATCTGTTTAGATTGTGATGCCTGTAAGAACCTTAGCCAGTGTGTTGAGATGTAAAGGGACTAGTGTCAGTCAACCTGTCCCATACATACACCGTGTAGGGCTGTCTGGGATCTGTTTAGATTGTGATGCCTGTAAGAACCTTAGCCAGTGTGTTGAGATGTAAAGGGACTAGTGTCAGTCAACCTGTCCCATACATACACCATGTAGGGCTGTCTGGGATCTGTTTAGATTGTGATGCCTGTAAGAACCTTAGCCAGTGTGTTGAGATGTAAAGGGACTAGTGTCAGTCAACCTGTCCCATACATACACCATGTAGGGCTGTCTGGGATCTGTTTAGATTGTGATGCCTGTAAGAACCTTAGCCAGTGTGTTGAGATGTAAAGGGACTAGTGTCAGTCAACCTGTCCCATACATACACCGTGTAGGGCTGTCTGGGATCTGTTTAGATTGTGATGCCTGTTAGAAGCTTAGCCAGTGTGTTGAGATGTAAAGGGACTAGTGTCAGTCAACCTGTCCCATACATACACCATGTAGGGCTGTCTGGGATCTGTTTAGATTGTGATGCCTGTAAGAAGCTTAGCCAGTGTGTTGAGATGTAAAGGGACTAGTGTCAGTCAACCTGTCCCATACATACACCGTGTAGGGCTGTCTGGGATCTGTTTAGATTGTGATGCCTGTAAGAACCTTAGCCAGTGTGTTGAGATGTAAAGGGACTAGTGTCAGTCAACCTGTCCCATACATACACCATGTAGGGCTGTCTGGGATCTGTTTAGATTGTGATGCCTGTTAGAAGCTTAGCCAGTGTGTTGAGATGTAAAGGGACTAGTGTCAGTCAACCTGTCCCATACATACACCATGTAGGGCTGTCTGGGATCTGTTTAGATTGTGATGCCTGTAAGAACCTTAGCCAGTGTGTTGAGATGTAAAGGGACTAGTGTCAGTCAACCTGTCCCATACATACACCATGTAGGGCTGTCTGGGATCTGTTTAGATTGTGATGCCTGTTAGAAGCTTAGCCAGTGTGTTGAGATGTAAAGGGACTAGTGTCAGTCAACCTGTCCCATACATACACCATGTAGGGCTGTCTGGGATCTGTTTAGATTGTGCAGGGTACTGGCCATCTGCGTGGAAGTGTCCCAAATGGCACCCTCTTCCCTACCTACTAAATTTTACCAGTCCCATGGACCCTGGTCAAAAGTAGTGCACTATATTCGGGAGTAGGGTGCCATTTGGGATGCTACCAGGTAGTGTGTTTTGCTGCCCTGCCCTGTTTGTGGCCCTGTGCTAGGTATTATGATGCTGTATCTATGAGGCCCAGTCACAGGGCAGCCTATTGTCCCTGATGTTCTGGCCTCCTGAGTTATTGTGTGGCAGAAAACTTTATTGTAGTCATGAACCCCTGGCACAGTGGATTTGGCTCCCATGGTTGACACGCACACAAACACAGGCACGCGCGCACACACACAAACACTCCGCGGCCCCCGTTCGTTCTCTCTTTCACTCTCTGTCTCTTTCTTTGTATTGACAGCAAACCAAAGAGAGGGTGAAACTGTTGATCCAGCTGGCAGATGGCTTTTGTGACAAAGGGCACGCCCATGCGCTGGAGATAAAGAAATGGGTCACCTCTGTGGACAAGCGCTACAGAGACTTCTCCCTCCGCATGGACAAGTACCGGTCCTGTCTGGAGAAAGCACTGGGCATCGTATCCTCTGACTCCAACAAGGCCGTGAGTACTGGAGGACAGGGTGGGGGAATGTTGGAGTGGAGGGTTGAGATGAAAGATAGTGTATGTGTGGGAGGGGGGAGGTTGTGTGTGTGTGTGAAACAGATGAAAGGTGGGATTTGAAAAGTGTGTGTGTGTGTGTGTGTGTGTATTTGCGTGCTCACGCTCATGTGTGAGAGTGTGTGTCTCTGTGTCTATGCGCGAGTCTGTATCTGTGTGTCTGTGCCCGTGTCACCTCGGCGGTGCCTCGTAAAGTCCCCTGTCTGTCCTACAGAGTAAAGGGCTGCAGCTGGACATCATCCCCGCCAGCGTCCCAGGGTCAGAGGTCAAGCTGAGGGATGCTGCCCACGAACTCAATGAGGAGAAGAGGAAGTCTGCCAGGAGGAAAGAGTAAGCATTCACATACACAGTGGTTACACAGTGTGGTGGAGAAGCATCATTGTTATTAACACATTCACATACACAGTGGTTACACAGTGTGGTGGAGAAGCATCATTGTTATTAACACATTCACATACACAGTGGTTACACAGTGTGGTGGAGAAGCATCATTGTTATTAACACATTCACATACACAGTGGTTACACAGTGTGGTGGAGAAGCATCATTGTTATTAACACATTCACATACACAGTGGTTACACAGTGTGGTGGAGAAGCATCATTGTTATTAACACATTCACATACACAGTGGTTACACAGTGTGGTGGAGAAGCATCATTGTTATTAACACATTCACATACACAGTGGTTACACAGTGTGGTGGAGAAGCATCATTGTTATTAACACATTCACATACACAGTGGTTACACAGTGTGGTGGAGAAGCATCATTGTTATTAACACATTCACATACACAGTGGTTACACAGTGTGGTGGAGAAGCATCATTGTTATTAACACATTCACATACACAGTGGTTACACAGTGTGGTGGAGAAGCATCATTGTTATTAACACATTCACATACACAGTGGTTACACAGTGTGGTGGAGAAGCATCATTGTTATTAACACATTCACATACACAGTGGTTACACAGTGTGGTGGAGAAGCATCATTGTTATTAACACATTCACATACACAGTGGTTACACAGTGTGGTGGAGAAGCATCATTGTTATTAACATCATTCACATACACAGTGGTTACACAGTGTGGTGGAGAAGCATCATTGTTATTAACACATTCACATACACAGTGGTTACACAGTGTGGTGGAGAAGCATCATTGTTATTAACACATTCACATACATCATTGGTTACACAGTGTTACACAGTGTGGAGAAGCATCATTGTTATTAACACATTCACATACACAGTGGTTACACAGTGTGGTGGAGAAGCATCATTGTTATTAACACATTCACAGTGGTTACATACATCATTGGTTCACATACACAGTGGTTACACAGTGTGGTGGAGAAGCATCATTGTTATTAACACATTCACATACACAGTGGTTACACAGTGTGGTGGAGAAGCATCACTGTTATTAACACATTCACATACACAGTGGTTACACAGTGTGGTGGAGAAGCATCACTGTTATTAACACATTCACATACACAGTGGTTACACAGTGTGGTGGAGAAGCATCATTGTTATTAACACATTCACATACACAGTGGTTACACAGTTTGGTGGAGAAGCATCATTGTTATTAACACATTCACATACACAGTGGTTACACAGTGTGGTGGAGAAGCATCACTGTTATTAACACATTCACATACACAGTGGTTACACAGTGTGGTGGAGAAGCATCACTGTTATTAACACATTCACATACACAGTGGTTACACAGTTTGGTGGAGAAGCATCATTGTTATTAACACATTCACATACACAGTGGTTACACAGTGTGGTGGAGAAGCATCACTGTTATTAACACATTCACATACACAGTGGTTACACAGTGTGGTGGAGAAGCACCGTTGTTATTAAAAGCACTGGCAGGTGGGAATACCAGACAGGAACGTTTTCACCGGATAACAGACATTTTTAACATATTCATACTGCAGTAATTAACATTAGTATTGTCTAACACTTACCATTTATTTAATTTAAGATATTTTCATGATATCTTATAAATAATATTCCGATTTTTTTTAAAGTATGACGTACTGTATTTAACTTCGAATTCAGAGCCACTGGAAGGCTATTGAAATAATGAGGCGGTTGAAAAAGTGAGCTACTTGTAATTTAGTTGCCCTTTCCTTTTGGGACTTTGATGTTTGATGTTTGATTAGGCAATGCAAAATGTAATTGAAATAAAAACAACACATTTCACTGCACCTATCTGTTGTATTTGACAATAAAACTATATTTTTCTGGGGTTTTACTGTGCTGTCTGTGTGCATCCCAAATGGCTCCTGATTCACTCCCAAATGGCTCCTAATTCACTAAATAGTGCTCTTCTTTTGACCAGAGCCTTAGTCAAAGGTAGTGCACTATATAGGAAATAGGGTGCCATTCGGGACGTAGAATATCAGTGGTTCCCAACCTTTTCCTTTCCTCCGAAAGAGGGAACCACTGCCGTGTCACATGGGACATTTGTCTATGCCCCCTGACCCACACAAAACAGACCAAAACAGGCAGTCTCTCTTTCTCTCTGCTGCAGTTCCCAGAAGTTGAATGTTTTTTTTCCCCAGGTTCATAATGGCAGAGCTCATTCAGACAGAGAAGGCCTACGTCAGAGACCTGCGGGAGTGTACAGATGTAAGTACTGAGAAACCGCCACTCCGGTCAACCTGTGACACAGTGGCCCCTGTATAGAGTCTGTCAACAAAGGAAGACATTATGTAAGCCAAGGCCCGACCGAGGGCAATGCAAAAGGTATGCTTGATGGATCTGTTTTAGTTTTAGTTGGTGAATTTCTGGTTGTAGAAAGGTCAGATGTCAGGAATACAACCAGGTAAATATGATGTGTTGTTCTCCGTGTGGTTTCCAGACCTACCTGTGGGAGATGACCAGCGGTGTTGAGGAGATCCCTCCAGGCATCGTCAACAAAGAGCACATCATCTTTGGCAACATGTTGGACCTCTACGAGTTCCACCACAAGTTAGTGTTCTGTACTGGAGTTACCCACACCGGACTCCCCTTGCCTTGTAGATGCACTGGAGTGGTCAACCTATGGCCGGTCTATAGTAACTCAACCTGGGTCCTATGTATTAGTACACACCATAAATAATAATGAAAACAAGCATTTCTTATTGGAAAAGTTCAGGTACGCCCTCCTCGTGTTGCCCCGTTTAGTTCGGTTCAGTTCGTAGTGAATAAGATCCTGCTTTTAGATTTCCTCAGAAACTCTCTCTTTCTGTACAGCATCTTCCTGAAGGAGTTGGAGAAATACGAACAGCTACCTGAGGACGTGGGTCATTGCTTTGTCACCTGGGTGAGTGTCTCACTGTCTGGACAAGCCAGCTTACAACATTGACATAGGTTGACATGGCTGAGATGTTGCGGGAATATTGTGTCTCTTAACAGTTGTGTGTCCATTTTGCAGGCAGATAAGTTCCAGATGTATGTGAACTACTGCAAGAACAAACCAGACTCCACCCAGCTCATTCTGGAGCATGCAGGGCCCTATTTTGATGTACGTGTAGATGAGTACCAACTTAGGCATGCTATAAATACTTAATACATCAAATGTTGAACCACTAATCAAATTCTGCGAGGTCTTATTATGTGGTCTTTTAAATCAGATCCTTTGAAGTACTATTTATGCTAATAGTTTTGAATAAATACAAGGAGGCAATATTATGCTGGTATATCAGTTATGACGGTAGCCTCCAAATCTGGCTTATCCAGGTGATTTCTGGGTGTTTGGCAGTGAGGCTGATCTTAACAGGAGTTGTGGTGGTAGTACAGGAGGGAGGAAAAGGGGTAGATGAAGCCTACTCACAGAAGATTGACCTTAGGTTGCTGTCAGTGACCTCCAGCTCTGAGGAGAGGGGTATCTCCATCCTCCATCAGTGCTGTCTGTCGAGGTCTAGGAGCAGGGCTACGCTGGTGACTGCTGCCTCGGCGTCTCTGTGCCCTTTAAGACGTCTCTGTCTTTTGGTTTCCAGGAAATTCAACAGAGGCACCGGCTGGCCAACTCCATATCCTCATACCTCATCAAGCCTGTCCAGAGAATAACCAAGTATCAGCTGCTTCTCAAGGTACTGTACACTGGCCAAATAGAAACAGTAGCTAGACGACTCTCTGTAATAATTATGTAGCATACAGCACAGCAGGTTCTGGTGCGCCCTTTGTTCTCTCACCCTCTGTAGTCTAGCTTGTACAATGATCGTGTTTATTGTACATCACATCGCTAGTTGTCAACCAAGCTACAGTGTTGGAAGCTAACTGCATCTTGCATGGAACACAATCCATTACAGCCTTTATCTTTTGTTGGACCTTGAGGTTTGTGAAATGCAACTGACGATTTGTGTTTGTTTCTCTCTCTCTCTCTCTCTCTCTCTCTCTCTCTCTCTCTCTCTCTCTCTCTCTCTCTCTCTCTCTCTCTCTCTCTCTCTCTCTCTCTCTCTCTCACTGTGTGTGTGTGTGTGTGTGTGTGTGTGTGTGTGTGTGTGTGTGTGTGTGTGTGTGTGTGTGTGTGTGTGTGTGTGTGTGTGTGTGTGTGTGTGTGTGTGTGTGTGTGTGTGTGTGTGTGTGTGTGTGTGTGTGTGTGTGTGTGTGTGTGTGTGTTTGCATTTCCTCTTCAGGAGCTGCTGACCTGCTGTGAGGAGGGGAAGGGGGAGATCAAGGATGGTCTGGAGGTGATGCTCAGTGTCCCCAAGAGAGCTAACGACGCCATGCACCTGAGCATGATGGACGGTAGGAACAAATATACTTAGAACTAACTAAGGGTTTCCCCTTTTTATCTGTGGTAGGAGGACTAGGCCTTGACTTACTGGACATTCCTTTTAGATCCTAGTGAAGCAGGGCTGGGCTAACTCACAGGAAGCTTTCATGGAATATACAGTTGAAGTCGGAAGTTTACATACACTTTAGCCAAATACATTTAAACTCAGTTTTTCACAATTCCTGACATTTAATCCTAGTAAACATTCCCTGTTTTAGGTCAGTTAGGTTCACCACTTTATTTTATGAATGTGAAATGTCAGAATAATAGTAGAGAGAATGAGCTTTTATTTCTTTCATCACATTCCCAGTGGGTCAGAAGTTTACATACACTTAATTAGTATTTAGTAGCATTGCCTTTAAATTGTTTAATTTGGTCAAACTTTTCGGGTAGCCTTCCACAAGCTTCCCACAATAAGTTGGGTGAATTTTGGCCCATTTCTCCTGACAGAGCTGGTGTAGCGGAGTCAGGTTTGCAGGCCTTCTTGCACGCTTTTTCAGTTCTGCCCACAAGTATTCTATGGGATTGAGGTCAGGGCTTTGTGATGGCCACTCCAATACCTTGACTTTGTTGTCCTTAAGCCATTTTGCCACAACTTTGGAAGTATGCTTGGGGTCATTATCCATTTGGAAGACCAATTTGTGACCAAGCTTTAACTTCCTGGCTGATGTCTTGATATGTTGCTTCAATATATCCACGTAATTTTCACCACCTCATGATGCCATCTATTTTGTGAAATGCACCAGTCCCTCCTGCAGCAAAGCACTCCCACAACATGATGCTGCCACCCCCGGGCTTTAAGGTTGGGATGGTGTTCTTTGGCTTGCAAGCTTCCCCCTTTTTCCTCCAAACATAACGATGGTCATTATGGCCAAACAGTTCTATTTCTGTTTCACCAGACCAGAGGACATTTCTCCAGAAAGTACAATCTTTGTCCCCATTTGCAGTTGCAAACCGTAGTCTGGCTTTTTTATTGCGGTTTTGGTGCATTGGCGTCTTCCTTGCTGAGCGGCCTTTCAGGTTATGTCGATATAGGACACGTTTTACTGTGAATATAGATACTTTTGTACCTGTTTCCTCCAGCATCTTCACAAGGTCTTTTGCTGTTGTTCTGGGAATGATTTGCACTTTTTGCACCAAAGTACGTTCATCTCTAGGAGACAGAATGCGTCTCCTTCCTGAGCGGTATGACGGCTACGTGGTCCCATGATGTTTATGCTTGCGTACTATTGTTTGTACAGATTAATGTGGTACCTTCAGGAGTTTGGAAATTGCTCCCAAGGATGAACCAGACTTGTGGGGGTCTACAATTTTTTTTCTGAAGTCTTGGCTGATTTCTTTTGATTTTCCCATGATGTCAAGCAAAGAGGCACTGAGTTTGAAGGTAGAACTTGAAATACATCCACAGGTACATCTCCAATCGGCTCAAATTATGTCAATTAGCCTATCAGAAGCTTCTAAAGCCATAACATCTTTTTCTGGAATTTTCCAAGCTGTTTAAAGGCACAGTCAACTTAGTGTATGTTAACTTCTGACCCACTGGAATTGAATTATAAGTGAAATAATCTGTCTAAACAATTGTTGGAAAAAATATGTGTGTCATGCACAAAGTAGATGTCCTAACCGACTTGCCAAAACTGTAGTTTGTTAACAAGAAGTTTGTGGAGTGGTTGAAAAACGAGTTTTAATGACTCCATCCTAAGTGTATGTAAACTTCCAACTTCAACTGTAGGTTTAGAAATGATTTGAATCAAGTGACTTGACAGTCCCCTCTCTTCCTTCTCCTCTTCCCCCCTCCAGGGTTCGATGGGAATATTGACTCCCAAGGAGAGCTGATCCTACAGGAGTCCTTCCAGGTGTGGGATCCCAAGACTCTGATCCGTAAGGGACGCGAGCGCCACCTCTTCCTATTTGAGATGTCCCTGGTCTTCAGCAAGGAGGTCAAGGACTCTAACGGACGCAACAAGTACCTCTACAAGAGCAAGCTCTTTGTAAGCACAACCTGTCCACTCTCTCATCACAATAGCTGGAACTCAAACTTGAGATCAGCATGTTTAACTTAAATGAAATACTCCCATTCACATCAATGAATGATTTACGGAAAAGAGTTGCCTGCACCGATCTCAAGTCAATACTTTTTATCAACCCCATATTTACTCTCTTCCTTTCCTGTTATTTCTCTAACTCTGTTTTTGTGTTGTCTCTGCTCCAAGACTTCAGAGCTGGGTGTCACAGAACATGTGGAGGGGGATCCATGTAAGTTTGCTCTCTGGGTTGGGAGGACCCCCAGCTCAGACAACAAGATGGTGCTCAAGGTAACTGGTACATTATGACTTAACAGTAACCCAGCAAACAATCAAGCTCAATGAATATGTATATATTTACTCCCACTTTTGCCCAAAACGTATTTCCTTAGGTGGGTGTTACTGTGAGTTTTAAAGATTTAATTAAGTTCAACCCACAACGTATTTATTTGAGTGGGCTTTACCAGGCCTACAGTATGTGTTCGAGTTTGATGATTTGCATAACAGTTCATGCACTTAGAGACATATATGTGTGTTGACGCGTTGTGAGTCATGGCACACACACACACGCATGCACGCACGCACGCATGCATGCGCACACACACACACACACACACACACACACACACACACACACACACACACACACACACACACACACACACACACACACACACACACACACACACACACACACACACACACACACACACACACACACACACACACACTACCGTTCAAAAGTTTGGGGTCACTTAGAAATGTCATTGTTTTTGAAAGAAAAGCTATTTTTTTGCCCATTAAAATAACATAAAATTGATCAGAAATACAGTGTAGACATTGTTAATGTTGTAAAAGACAATTGTAGCTGGAAATGGCCCATTATCATCAACCATCACTAATGTATTCCAATGGCACGTTGTGTTAGCTAATCCAATTTTATAATTTTAAAAGGCTAATTGATCATTAGAAAATGCTTTTGCAATTATGTTAGCACTGCTGAAAACTGTTGTGGTGATTAAAGAAGCAATAAAACTGGCCTTTAGACTAGCTGAGTATCTGCAGCATCAGCATTTGTGGGTTTGATTACAGGCTCAAAATGGTCAGAAACAAAGAACTTGGATTAGCTAACACAACGTGCCATTGGAACACAGGAGTGATGGTTGCTGATAATGGGCATCTGTACGCCGATGTAGATATTCCATAAAAAATTGGTTGTTTCCAGCTACAATAGTCATTTACAACATTAACAATGTCTACACTTGTCACGCATAGGTGTAATAGGTGGCAGGGAAGTCAGGCGCAGGAGAGTCAAATGGAGTTTAAATATGGAGTCTTTTAATAAAGTTCCACGAGTATGCTCCATAACAATAAATGTACAAACAAAACATGGGTACGAAGACCCGACGCGCACCTATACAAACAATCACACTACACCGACAACAAATCAATCTCTGACAAAGACATGAGGGGAAACAGAGGGTTAAATACACAACAGGTAATGAATGGGATTGAAAACAGGTGTGTGGGAAGACAAGACAAAACCAATGGAAAATGAAAAAAGGATCAATGATGGCTAGAAGACCGGTGACGTCGAACTCCGAGCCCCACCCGAACAAGGAGAGACAACGACTTCGGCAGAAGTCGTGACAACACTGTATTTCTGATCAATTTGATGTTATTTTAATGGGCAATTTTTTAAATTTTCTTTCAAAGACAATTTCATTTCTACGTGACCCCAAACCTTTGAACGGTAGTGTATATATTATACATATTATATCATGGCAGATCTTAATCTGTCCTTTATATAACAGCAGCATACTCTTGATTATTGTTGCATAGTTCCAATGAAGACATGAGTGAGTCATATGCTAATTATGTGTCCACGCATTCACAACATTCACACAGCACTGAAGGGCCCTTTAAATGGCTCCTCGGAAATGACTGGTTATGATGCCAGCATGAGAATTCCTCAATAGTGAAACATACTGTAATCGATTGAAAGGGTCTTACTGAATGAAAGGAACGTAACAGAATGTCCTTTGTGTGTTCTGTCCATGTACTCTGGTAAAAATAGTAAGCATTTAGATCATTTCTATCAATGAAGGCATCAGGGTTGACTGTATTGACACAGCTCAGAGCGTACAGTTAGTGTTGCATCATAGATAGTGTCGAAATATTGGGAATGAGTGGACTGAGATCTTTCTGCCCACCAGTCTGTCTTGACCGTCCGTCCGTCTGTCCCCTCAGGCGTCCAGCATAGAGAACAAGCAGGACTGGATCAAACACATCCGGGAGGTGATCCAGGAGCGTACCATCCACCTGAGAGGAGCCCTGAAGGAGCCTATTCACATCCCCAAGGCCACCACAGTCAAACACAAGGGCAGAAGGTACAGTACAGTACTCCACCTTATATCAACCTTATCACTTCGCACAGCCTTTCTTACAGACCATACAGGATTGACTGCATTGGACATTGGTTTTATACATTACAGTTATTGTTCTGTCAATTCCGCAGCACAAACTAACATTAAAGGCCCCAACAGTTTATGATTGTGAGAGCTGCCCCGCCCTATTTTGATTGACATCTTCCTCCTCTGTAGTCATGGAGAGGACCTGGACAGCCAGGGTGATGCCAGCAGTCAGCCAGACACCATCTCTATCGCCTCCCGTACCTCTCAGAACACACTGGACAGCGACAAGGTGAGTCATCATAGGCTGCCCATTGCCTTCCTACAGCTACGCCATACAAATACAGCACGTTGCCAACTCCGGAGTCTGATGTAAGACAATGGTCTGCTGCTACAATCCCTGCGGTTTAGGGCTTCACCAACGATGGCTGTTGGTCTCTGTTGTGGAACAGCGGAGGTCTTCACAGTATCATTTGACACGTTAGACTCTAGACACGTCTTTTCAACAGCATTTCAAACTGTAGCCTCTAAATCCGGTCATTTTTAAGGGAGACCGCAACCAGACAAGTCCATTCGAATTTAATATTTCAAGACATCATTTTAATTTGGACTGGCTTCCTGTGAACCTGTTGACTGATAAGGGACTGTCTGAAAACCAAACTTTCGTTAGACTTTTCCTTTCCATCTCAGAGATGAACATGAGAAACATGGTCCTTCTTCAGGAAGGAACAGTGTGATTTTATCAGGCAATAACAGCACAGAAGGACATCACTCCTACTCACAGACAGAGCTATATTCTCTCACACAAACACTCCACCTCTTTAGGGACCATGTTTCCCTGCCAAAGCTGGACTTGCAGTTATTCTGCTCTATGCAGCTATGCTCCTAAATCAAGGAATTAGGTTCAATTTGACTTAGCCACAGTGGTTGGGTCCCAAATGCTACCCTATTCCCTTTATAGTGCACTCCTGCTCAAAAATAATGCACAGCAAAATGAATATGGTGACATTTGGAAGACATGCATGTCCCTTTCTGTATGTGTCCTTCCTGACACAGTGTAGCTCTGGTTCTGTCAGGGTACAGAAAACAACACAGAGAAGGTCAGTCAAGGTCACGGAGAGGTGAGGAGGGAGATTCCATGTGTCTTCTCATGTACACGAATGGGCCGTGGTTCCTTTAATGCAGGGAACAATCAGTCACAGTCAACTCTCTCTCTTTCTTACTTTCTCTCCCCCTCTTTCTCTGCCTCTCTCTCTGTCTTTCTTTCTCTCGCTCTCTGCGTCTTCGCCTGGTGTTGTGAGATCTGTGAGATGCAATGACAGAGCCGAGTTGTGTGTCGGTGACGCGTCAACGAGTGTGTCAGCCTCCCACTAGCTGTACCACTCTCTGTGTCAGTGTCATATCTCCAGCCTCTCCTTGGAGAAGGCACAGCTGGTACAGTAGACAAGGAAGGGAGTGCTTTGGCTCTGGTATATAGTACCTAGATACCATCGTAGGGCCATCGGGCAGAGGGATATGAGAGTAGGTGGGCCTGCGTGTTACCTCAGGTCAGTGTGGTTCAGTGTTAAGTTAACCTTGTGTCGCGTCGATGGATTAGATTCAGCATCAGGAGCATCAGAGTATGAAGGAGAAGAGGACAGAGGACAGAATCATGGAGAACAATAAAAACTCAGGTCCGGTGGCTCAGCTTTTGAACTCTCTGGCTTTGCCTCACTACCAATGGGTATGTATGGATCTCTAGCAGTTACTAATGAGCCATGTCAGTGGGATGTTGGTTGGAGTCTGTAATTTGTTTGATTTGATAGTCATTTGAAGAATGTGTTGTCAGTGTGGAACTGCCGAGGGTGATCGTCATTCTTCTGTAACTGATTTCCCTTGTATATATCCCTCAATATATATTTTAATGGCATATGTGGCACTTTAATGGTCGTGTTTTTCCCCTGCATCTACTGCTTTAGAATGCCAGAGCGTTTCTTGAGTCATGTTGAGGCATCTGAATGTGAGTCTAGTGACTCACCAGAACGACATGTTTACAGTACAACTCAGTACAGTTGAGCAACAGTAGCTACAGTATGTGGTTGGTTTGGAGCCTGCACTATGCTGATGGCACATTCTAATGGCCATCAGAATAAGCTCTTATTCTAGCCTTGTGACTGAGACTGGGTCTGGGGAAACGGAATGACTGACAAGTGGTAAATCAGAAGTTCTCAGGGGGACTTGGGGACCTTCAAACCCATATAAGAACTCATTTGTTGACATGCTAATAATAGACTCGCTATTGCTGATTAGTACATCCTGAGAATCTCACCATTTAATGACATGTAGTTATATTTCACACCGTCATTATGATACTGCTCCTAAACATCAATACATTCAGGCTGTTTCTTCATAACCTCAAACTATTCCTTTGTCATGTAATGTTTATAGTAAATCTGACATGCTCCCTCTCTCTCACCCTCACTCCCCGTCTCTCTCTCTCCCTCTCCATCCCTCCCTCTCTCTCTCTCTCTCCCTCTCCATTCCTCCCTCTCTCTCTTCCTCTCCATCCCACCCTCTTTTCAGCTCTCTGGTGGCTGTGAGCTGACTGTGGTCATCCATGACTTTGTGGCTAGTAATGGCAGCAGCTCTGAGCTGACTGTACGGAGGGGTCAGACGGTAGAGGTGCTGGAGAGGTTTCATGACAAGCCAGACTGGTGCCTGGTGAGGACCACGGACCGCTCCCCTGCCCAGGAGGGCATAGTACCCTGTGCCATGCTCTGCATCGCTCACTCACGCTCCAGTATGGAGATGGAAGGACTCTTCAACCACCACCACAAAGGTAGGCCTTGATGTTGGGACTGAGAAGGCTGGAACACACACAGATACACAGACACAGATACACAGACACAGACACACAGACACAGACACAGATACACAGACACACTGTCAGCCTTGCTGTTGTGAGGCACCTGGAATGCAGTAGAGGAAAAGATGACATGCACACATCAAATGGATCATATGGAGATAAATAAATAAAATAAAAAAGAGATCAAATGATATGTTCAGCAAAAGTAAAAAAGAATGTCTGAGATCTCCCGGATGGCACAGTGGTCTAAGGCACTGCATCGCATTGCTAACTGTGCCCCCAGAGATGCTGGGTTTGAGCCCAGGCTCTGCCGCAGCCGGCCACGACCGGGAGACTCATTGGGCGGCACACAATTGGCCCAGCAACGTCCGGTTTAGGGAGGGTTTGTCCGGGAGGGATATCCTTGTTTTCTTTCTTCGAAGGAGAAGTAGTTTTTGAGCTCCATGACCTGACCCCATTCCAGACACCAGGGGGTGAGGTCAAAGAAACCTGGGTGGCACTTAGAGCTTCTGTTCTGTCATGACTGAGTCACTCAGTAAAGCTTTGTTCCTGTCAGATGGCCCGCCCTCCTCCTGTCCTGTCTGTAATAAGATAGAGGTGATGTTTGTGTACTGTATACTGGTGGTTTCCATGTTGCGGCACAAGGCTACCTGAGGTTGCAGGTAGCCTAGTGGTTAGAGTGTTGGGCCTGTAACTGAAAGGTTGCTGGATCGAATCTCCTAGCTGACAAGGTCCAAATCTGTCATTCTGCCCCTGAACAAGGCAGTTAACCCACTGTTCCTAGACCAGTTAACCCGCTGTTCTCTGGTAGGCCGTCATTATAAATAAGAATTTCTTCTTAACTGACTTGCCTTGTTAAATATTAAAAATCCATGGTTTCCTAAACATTAGGCTCTTCATCATTTTATAGGGGAGTGGGGAATCCTATATTTCTATTGGCTTAAACCAGGTAGTGTTTGATGCATGTTACACACTTGGATGGTTTTCTCTAACTAATAACAAACTAAAGGATTTCCCATCCAGGTCTTTACTATTCTACTACCTTCAAGTTTCACGTGTGCTTTTTCCCCATGTTTTTTCCTGAGCTCCTACAGGAGCATCAGAACTTCTTAGATGGTCCGTTCTTATACCCCCACAGCGGTGAATTGTTATGCAGACTGATAAAAACTACAAACTGTTAAAGACTCCCCTCAGCAGGGCTCTTTTAGAACTAGGAGGATGAACCTGTCCTTGGTGCTCCCTTTTTATTTGTGGTGCTTTGTCCATGAAGCAGAGCATGTAGGCCTAGGCCTTTTTCTCAGGGCAGTGGACGGTTTGGGGGTAGATCGGGGAGTTCTCCTCTTCCTACCCCCGACTGGTGCTGTCACACAGATGCATGGCTGGGCCAGAATAAGTGCAGGCTGTGAGCAGAAGGTTTGCCCTGGTAAATGTCTTATAGGAGTTGTAGAAGGGGATGGATGGATGTGTCTCACTAACTCACAGGAAGACTATTCATTCATTGTTTTTCCTCATTGCATTCTCCATCCCTTGGACTTAGAACAAAGCCCTTGCTGGCTGGTTGCCTGTGGTGAGTTAGTAGATGTCATAGCTTGTGTCAACCCCACAAGTTCTCAGAAAATGCTGTTGATGTGACTCCTGTGATGTTCTTGCAATTAAGTTTGTAAACTGAATTAGACTAATGTAACGGCTCTCTTCTATCTCCTCCTCTGACGAAGAGGTGGAACCAGGATCGGACCAAAATGCAGCGTGATGATGATTCATGATATATTTTAATAAAGGAAAAGCTATACATGCAGAAACTACAAAAATAATTAAATGAAATAATGAAAACCAAAACAGCCCTCTCTGGTACAAAGACAGGAACAATGACCCACGAAACACTTAAAGAATATGGCTGCCTAAATATGGTTCCCAATCAGAGACAACGAAAATCACCTGCCTCTGATTAAGAACTGCCTCAAGGCAACCATAGACTTTCCTAAACAACCCTACTCAGCCACAATCCCAATACCTACTAAAAACTCCAATACAAAACACACCACAAAATAAACCCATGTCACACCCTGGCCTGACCAAATAAATGAAGACAAACATACATACTTCGACCAGGGCGTGACCACTAAGTTACTGCTTTTTGGCTATTTTTGTATTTTCCAACTTTAGGACCATGGACTAGGACAGAGTTCCCCAACTGTCTGCCCTTGGATGGTTTTATTTGACCCCCCTAGTGTTCTGAGTTTAAAAAATATATATATGTATATTTATATACATATAATTTCATTGTTGGACAAAAAAGACTGTAAAAACACCAGAAAATCAGCTCCAAGATTTTGGGAATCTGTTTCCAGGTATTCCCACGCACAATAGAGAGATTTTGGGAATCTGTTTCCAGGTATTCCCACGCACAATAGAGAGATTTTGCGACCGTATACAAATAATAATAATTCATAATAATTGATTGGATCTATATAGCACTTTTCTACCAACTGAGGTACTCAAAGCGCTTTAAATAGTAGGGGGAAACTCCCCTCATCCACCATCAATGTGTAGCACCCACCTCAGTGATGCAGGGCGGCCATTTTGTGCCACAACACTCACCACACATCAGCTATCAGGTGGAGAGGTGAGAAGGGATATATGCCAATTAGGAATGAGGAGGATGATTAGGTGGTCATGATGGAATGTGGCCAGGTTGGGAATTTAGCCATGAAACACGGTCAGGACACCGTTTTTAACATCCCATCTGAAAGACGGCACCCTACGCAGGACAATGTTCCCAAATGTAATCAAGGTTTGAAATGATGTTTTGTATTTTTGTCAAGTGTTATTTCTGTCTAGGCTTCTTGCGGTCCATCTGCAGTGTAAATATATATATATATTTTTATCACGCTCCGGCCCCCTGACCATCCGCCCAAGAAAAAATTGGCACGCGGCTGAATGTAGTTGAGGATCCCTGGACTAGGAAATGCCACTATGACTATCCACAGCTAGAGCAGTGTGGACCGAAGTGTACAGTAGGGGGAATAGGGACCATCAATAAGTTCAGCTTATTTCTAAAATGTGCTAAAGAGACAGTAGCAACACCTCCCTTCAGTTGCTGATTCAGCTTCAAACAGGCCTTAGCTTTTTTTGGTGTGGCGCACGTGTGTGTGTGTTCCACGTGCTTGTGTTGAGCATGTGTGTGTGTTTGGTTCTTACAGGAAACAGGCTCTGTGCTTAGTGCCCAGAGATCCTGATGAAAAAACATACAGTTGAACAGGGAGAGCTTTGTGTGGGCACCTTAGCAGCTACAGACAGTCACACTGCTGAAAGTTCTCTTTGTGCATTGTTTTTGGCAGCAATAAAACTAATTTAAGTGTTTTGAGCTTAGCTTAAATAAGGACATTGCAACTGTGCTGAAAAGTAAAGCTGCTACTAAAGATGCTACATTTCTACAGTGCATAATGCTTGTGGAAGCTGAGCGCATGCTGTTTGAGTTCTGGAGCTTCTACTAGGGGTTTTACGTTAACGTGTGCCTTCTGATTCTGAATGTTCCTTTGGGACAGAGGAGGCTTGCCCTCACAGCACAACAGCCCACTCTCTGGGACAGTGGAGAAGAGAGAGCAGATTCAATACCACAAACACAGCAGACTGATCTCATCTGAGCTGGAGGATACAGCTGCTTCCTATAGCTTTTCCTTAAACTACATGATTCTTTATCTGTTTTATATCATTATTTTGAGGAATTGGATTTTAAACGGTGTGAGAAGTTGAATAGTACCTTGGCAGGTTGCCATGGCAAATGAAATACGGTCTATTTTTGCTGTTAGTCCTCTGTACCATATGAGTTCTCAAGTGGGACCCTCGGAAAACTGCAAATTCTGGCTGCTGGATTTGGGTACGTAATGATACTGTGTAGGACCTATATAGAACCTGTCCTTTAAGTGTTCCAGTCCCTTAACGGTGTAGAACAGCCTCCAACTTTGTAATGGATTGTTATTGTTGTGATCATTGGTATAATCAAGCAATACATTTAATTATTGTTTACATGATTTTGCCGCATACCTTTAGCATACCTTTTTTCACAGCCTACTGTAGAGTACATATCAACAATAACGTCTGTATTGTATGTGACAGCCTGGGGGATAAGTACCATAGGCTATTATATTGATTGAATGCGTGTTATGGAGTGGATTATATGGGTGCATAAAAATGATTGAAATACCGTATTAAAGCTGGTACGCTTTGGATTAGATTAAGAGCTTCTGAGTCACATGTGGGACAGACACAGACAACCAGACAGACAGACCAGCAGGAAGGCAAGCAGGCTGGCTGGCTGACTGATTGACTGACGGAATCAGCCATGTTACTACCTGTTGACGGAGCGAACACCCCAGTGCTGTCCAAACCCTATCCTCCACCTCGCCCATTCACCAGGATCAAAAAGTTAGCCAGCTTACTTTCCTGAATCATCTTAAAAACTCCATAGTTAGTATAGCTCATAGAGAAAGATTGACTTGAAGTTGAAATGTTATGAATAACTTGACATGATCAATAACCCATAGCTTTCTGACCAACAGTTAGCCGGATGATTGATCCTTGCTTTGTGATGATACATCCCTCTGGGGATAATCTTATTATTGTAGACACGAGGAGAACAGACAGACACACAAGTCGCTCTGGATAAGAGCGTCTGCTAAATGACTTAAATGTAAATGTAAATGTATCACCCACTGCATATCACAGTCCATCACACAGCTGGCTTGGCCTGTGTGCCCTCCTGTCCTATGTCTGATGAGCCTTGGTAGGTTTCCCAGGAAGTGGGCCAGACATCTCAATCCATTTGTGACAGTGAGGACAGTGAGCCACCACTCTCTGATTGGCTTGGACTGTGCCACACGTCTCCTCACTAGGGCTGGCACAATTACCTTATAACCATGTATGGATGAAGACCGTCGTGAGAATAAAATATTGGTCTTAACTGTTTTTTAAAAATCATGAGTTTTTTGGTTTTGTGGAACGAACACGGGAGAGAGATGGGACTGCCAGGCATTCTTGTGGTTGAGTCTGTTTCCGCAATAACATGGATAATTAACAATTACCATGATGAAACTTTGCTGCTTTTTGCAGTAGATGTAGAAATAGCTAACGTAGAAATAGATTCAATAAAACATGCTTGGAACCGCTAATTTTGGCAAAGTCATGGGTACACTCGCAATAGCTGCCTTGTATTGTGATTAGGGCTGTTATGGTGACAATATTATCTCCACACCGACGGTCACGAATCATGAAGGCAGTCAAATTCCACGTATCTTTTTACTCACGGTAAATAAGCTTCTCCAAGCTCTAATCACTCTGAACTCAATGCAAATTGAATCAAAAATGTAATCAAACACTTCATGAGAGCCCATGAGCTCATGTTGCGCAACATTTCTATAGGCTAAGCAAATTGCCCGAGAAAGCAGAGTGATGGGCTCTATTAAAAAGAGGAGGATCCCATCAGCATTCTATAGGCTAGGCCTACTATATTTATTTCTCAACTTTCCTAATATTAAGCACAATGCTTCTCTTAACAACAGGAACCACGGGTAAAGCGTCCTCCATTTGCTATTTAAGTGCATAAATGACATGTATTTTTTTCTGCTCCCGTTTCGAGACAGGTGCATGATAATGGTGCATTCTAAATCAAATCAAATTTCACACAGATTATTTAGTATATGTAAAGACAAGACTAAATCGAGAACAGTCTGATGGGTGACAATATGAGACTATCACTTGTGAATGATGCCCAGCGTAAGGCAAGAAACAATGCATACCTTTTCTTTGCAACTTTATCAAATTAAAGTCCCACACCTTATGTAACCTATCCCATAGCATATCCAGCAACCTTTTGAGTACTTGCCCACCGCTCTAACCACTAGGCTACCTGCCGCCCCAAAAATAGAATAGGTCAACTGTTGTACTATGGGGGATAGTAGATTGACAATAGGCTAGTGCTTTTGTTGTTTGTTAGGCCTACTCATCTCATTGGCTGACGAAAAGTAAATGTGGACAGTTCGTCCAATATATTCAATATGCGCCTCGGAATTGGATAAGGATGCGCACAGTTGTGAAAAAGACCCGATGAGGTGAAGGAGAGCAATGTGAGTGAGAGTTGCTTCAGGGCACGCAGGGAGAAGGGAATTACAATTATTATATTCAGCCCAATGGCACAATGGCCACTGGCCACAAAAGGCACGCATTTTCTTAGGGGGCATTACGGCTACACAAAGGGGATGCGGCCGGGAAATATGAGGCATTATCAAGTGCTTGTCAAATTGTGAAGGAGAGACGAAGTGTGTACAGCCTGCACAAAAAAAACAATGCAGAGCTCATGCCTTTAATGCAACTCAAACCATCATTAGATTGGCGTTATATAGCCTAAGAATGTATTAAAAATCAAATATCACAACTAAAGTTACGTAATAACTCTAAATTGAAGATATAGGAGTACTTGTTTCTTTGTTAACCGGTCAACACAGAATAGCCGCATGTGCGCACTCCCTCAAATAGTTTGGATGGAGTTTTGTTCAATTGTATTCTTCATACTATAAAATCCTGCCATGGAAATCTAGGCAAATCTCATCTGCTAAATAAACTAATGTAGCCCACAACCATATGGCATAGCCAGATCAGGACCTAACATAAGGATATGCTATTCAGTTCCTCTGAAATGTAATTTTCTTCACATCATGCTTCTTTAGACCTGTCTAAAATAAATCATACATTTATTGTGATGTACTGTATTACATGGATTTATTAAATGTATATCTTCCAAAAGTCTGCATCAGTGGATTGTAGGCTATGTGTGGAAGCCAGGAAATGCTAAATGTGTTTAGGTTAATTAACGGTTAATTACCGTGGGAACGGCAGTTATTTGCTTGACAACCAGTGGCTGAGGGGCGCTAGAGAGCGTGCTATGGACTAGACGTGCTTTTCTAGAGCTCCTCTCTATTTTGAAACAAATGAGTATTTATCTTAACTTCTCACAACATACAACTTCAAACAAATATGACAAAGGGAAAAGGCACCAAAAAAGGGGGCGCTAAACAAGATCATTTGAATGAGAGAGACAACGAACCAATTTCAACGTCGCCGACCCACGAGGAGTTAGCTGAAGAGGCAAGCTTCCAAGAGTTCCCCACAGATCCTACTCAAATTGACATACTGGCTGCCATAAACTCACTAAGCAAGAAGATGGACACAAGGTTGACTGATGTCTCAAAGAGTATTGGGACTTTGGCCGAAACTGTGAAGGCGACTAAGGGAAGGGTGCATGAGGTTGAGCAGACAACAGTCGGTCACGAGGCCAGGCTACAGGACATAGAGAAACAGTGCGCAACGTAAAAAAAACGGCCATCCTGATCGACCGCGCACACAGATCTCAGGCAACGAAGCCACAATGAATGGCTTCGTTGCCTGAATGGCCACCAAGGCCATTCTTTGTACGGCTGTACTAGTCAAAGGTTCCCCCTGGCTTGTCAAAGGTTCCCCCTTCACTACAACGGAGCCAGGGTGTCTTTCTACCCAGATCTTACCTTGGAGTTGAGGAACCAATGGAAAGAGTATGATGAGGTACGCAACAAATGCAGGGCGGCCAACATCCGATATGGATTCCTCTTCCCAGTCCGGTTTAAGGTGACAGTCGAGGGATCAACACGTACGTTTGACAACCCAAAAGAGGCCGATCTGTTCTTGACAAGCAAGCTCCCTGGCTGAGGATACAGAACGGCTGTGTCAGCCGGCTAAATGACCAAATACAGGCCAGGAATGTGTTTGAATTTCCAGCCTATTTCTTTTCGATCAGAAGATCAGAAATTGGGACTTATATGATAGATGAGAAGTTGTGGCTAATATAGCATTGTTTAGCACATCATGTTTTAACGCCACTCACCCCCTAACGTGAGAGTTAAGAGTTATTTAATATTAGTTTATATGCGGAGCATCTATAGACGACGAGTTAGTTCAAGCTGTATGTCTAGACATCCTAAGGTGTGTGTGTTAGCCAAGGAGTGCTTCGTTTGGGGAAGTCACTCAGTAAAGGGACGGGAGGGGGGATGGGGTCTGTGTTTTATGTTCACATTTATTAATACAGGTGGCATGACAAGCTCCCGCACGGCGGGACGTTTTTCTTCTGGGTTTTGTATGACAGCAACAATTTGCTCTACAATAAGAAATGCCACATAGTGACAGAGCACAGAGTAGACCAGGTGGAATAAAGATAGTCAGCTGGAACTGTAATGGCTTAGGGCATGTGGTGAAACGAGCTAAGGTTTTTTTCTCATCTTAAATCACTGGGTGCTGACATAGTTCTTCAAGAAACTCATATTAAATGCTCCGCTCAGGCCAAGCTACGAGTCGGCTGGATCGGTCAGATATACCAGTCTAACTTTGATGCAAAGCGAGAGGGGTAGTAATCCTGATAAGGAAAAACATTCATTTTGTTTACTCATCCTCGATTTTAGATCCTAATGGTCGGTGTATTATTGTGGCCGGTACACTGAATTCGAAACCAATAACCTTGGTCAATTTATATGGGCCCAACTTTGATGATCCATGATTTTTTCAAAGGGTAATTAAGGATATACCAAATATCTCGGATATAAGTGTTATTGTGGGAGGTGACTTTAACTGTACATTAGATCCTCTTTTAGATAAACAGCTATCAAGTTCAACAATCAAATGCCAGTGTCTGTCTAAATACATTGATGACAAACCTTAACATTGTTGATATTTGGAGACTGACGCACCCAACAGACAGGGATTATTGTTTCTTTTCATCAGTTCATAAATCATATTCCACAATTGACTATTTTTTGTTGGACTCCAAACTAATTTCAGCAGCTGAGTCGGTTACCTATCACCCTATTCTAATTGCGGACCACTCTCCTCTGTCCATGGTGCTGAAACTCGACAATATGTCAACAGGTCGGCGACCGTGGTGCTTAGACGTATACCTGTTGGAAGATGAGGTTTTTTGTCAGTATTTGAAGGAGCAGATTGCCTTTTTCCTCGGAACTAATGACACAGGGGATGTTGACGACTCCACCCTTTGGGAATCTCTAAAGGCTGTGATTAGAGGTTTCTTATACGTCAGAGAGGAAGAAACGCGCCAATACTAGGCTGAGAGAAATTGAAAGAGAGGGGAACAGGAGAACGTTTTTAAGACTAATTCCTCGTATAAAGTCCTTGAGAAGATCACAAAGTTAAAATATGAATACAATACCATCGTTTCAAACCGGGTGGGCTCTTTACTTGCTAGAACGCAACAAAGTTATTTTGAACTGGGTCACAAACCAGATAAATGATTAGCAAGACAACTAAGGCATGTACAGGCATCTAGAGCTATTCATAAAATAAAAGACAAGAAGGGTAAAATAGTAACAGATCTGCAGGATATTAATAAATCCTTTGCACAGTTTTACTCAGAGCTATACCAATCAAAATACGATGCTACTGATCCACAAACTATGGAACGCTTTCTCGCTAAATGTGAACTTCCTAAACTAGACACGGGGGCAGCTGCTGCACTCGATGCAGGGATACCTTTAGAGGAAATTAACACAGCGATAGCACAATTTCCAAACAGCAAGGCCCCTGGGCCCGATGGATATGTAATAGAATTCTATAAGAAGTACTGCGCCAGTCTAGCTCCACTTATGTTGCCAATTGTTTAAACAATCCAAAGTAAATGCCAAACTCCCGCAAACACTGTATGAGGCTACAATAGCACTGATCTTGAAAAAAGATAGATTCCATGGAGATGTCTTCTTATCGCCCCGTGTCGTTACTCCCCATAGAAAACAAGGTGTTGACATAGATATTGGCAACCGATTGAAAACATATATTTCTGACATCATACACCCTGACCAGACAGGTTTTTATCCCGGGCCGACATATATACTACAATTTGAGACTCCTTTTCAACGTAAGGTATCAAGATCATAAGGTTGAGGCAGTGGTAATAGCTCTTGATGCAGAGAAGGCGTTTGATCAGATTGAGTGGAAGTATATGATGTCGATTCTGGAGAATTTCGGGTTTGGAAAGGAATTTATTAATTGGATAAGAATTATTTATGCACACCCAATGGTGTCCGTGGTAACCAATCAGGAAATGTCACAGTCATTCCGCCTGTTTAAGGGGTGCCGACAGGGGTGCCCTATTTCACCTGCTCTCTTCGCTATAGCCATGGAACCCCTTGCTACTCGCATTCGGGCATGTGCCGATATAGCTTCTGTTAAAATAAAAGACACACAGCACAAAATGTCCCTATATGCAGACAATGTTGTTTTGTTTTTGTCCAAGCCTAAAACTTCTATTCCACCCTTACTTAACTTGATAAACACATTCGGCTCCTTCTCTGGCTACAAGATAAACTGGCAAAAAAGTGAGTTGAGGCCAATATCACGCCTGTGGATATGCAATTTCTGCAATCTACCCCGTTTAGAACAAGTTCACAAGCCTTGACATTGTAGTGACAAGAGACCTTGATCAGCTATTGAAAGCGATTTGGGACATGAAAATATATCAGCTTAAACAAAATAGATTTTTCGGGGGAAAACTCTGCCTATTTCCTTGGTTGGTCGTATAAACGCTATTAAAATGGTTGTCCTACCCAGGTTTCGTTACCTCTTCCAATGCCAACCCACTTTCATACCACAAAGCTATTTTAAGAAACTGGATTCAATAGTAACTCAATTTTTATGGGATAACAAGACAGCCAGAATTTCAAATAATAATTTATGCAAGTACAAGATAGAGGGGGGCTTTGGCCTTCCTCACTTCAAATTGTATTGGGCTGCTAATCTGAACATTGTGTCTTCCTGGAGGGAAAGTTGACCTGGGATGTGACAGAATGATATGCCTGCATGGCTTTTGATTGAGCAGGCCTCCCGTCAACGTTCCTCACTCCCTGCACTTGTTAATAGTCCATCATGTGTGAAAAAATCCACGTATGACTCTAACCCAGTCATTTGTCATACTCTTAGGATCTGGAAACAGATGAGGTATTTTCTTAACATATCCACTGTTTACATAGACAGCCCAATTTGCCTGAGCCATGCTTTCCATTGGATGATGTAGTGTTTTCACAATGGAGGGAGATGGGGCTCACAACAATTGGTAATCTATACATAGATGGTCAGTTAGTTTCATTTCAACAATTACAGGGAAAGTTCAACATGCCAACAACACATTTTGTCAGATACCTCCAAATCAGGAATTTCTTAAGGACACATATCCCACAGTATGGCATGAAGCCAAATAGTCCTACATTAGATAGCTTGATCCTTGTCAAACCCCATTCAAAAGGGTCGGTCTCTAGACTGTATGAGGTGCTACAGGCCCACATAGAGGTATCCACAGACACCATTAAAAGGGCTTGGGAACAAGAACTTGGTTCAGAAATCTCAGATGAGGACTGGCTAGAAGCTCTCAGGAATATAAACCACAGTTCAGTGAATGCCAGACACAACCTTGTACAGTTTAAGGTGATACACAGGTTACATTACTCAAAAGTATAACTGCATAAAATATTCCCGGACACCTCACCACTGTGTGAGAGGTGCAAGCAGGATGAGGGGACGTTGACCCACTTATTCTGGACATGTCCTAAGTTACATGCTTACTGGGCTCTCATTTTTGATTACTTATATAGAGCCTTTGATAGAGTTCTAGCCCCAGACCCATTGACCGCTCTGTTTGGTACAGGTGATGGTAATAACCAGGAAGGGAAAGCTGTCTCTCTTTGTACTCTATTAGCCAAAAGGCTTATATTGCAATTTTGGAAATTGGAGACTGTACCTACCTTTAAAATGTGGTTACGGGATTTAGGGAATGTAATACATATGGAAAAGATTTGATACAATACCTCCAATAGAAGTCCAGTGTTTTACCAAATATGGCAGCCGATACTGGATAAATGGGCTAGTCCCGCTTCATAACTGGGTTGACGATCTGCTGCTACTCTGTGCTGTACTCCACTCAATATTTACTACACTGCTTGTAATGACTATATGCTGTCTTCTTATACATGTACCATAGGATTTTGTTTTATTTTGTGTATGTGTGAGTTAATATATATGCCATTTAGCAGACGCTTTTATCCAAAGCGACTTACAGTTAAGTTTTGTTTTGTCCTCTAAATTGGCCATCCCATTCAACAGTACAATGAATGTCATTGTTTGTATTGCTGTATTAAAAAAAAAATATATATATATATATATATATATATTGGAAATTAATAAACATATTATTAAAAAAATTAAAAGACAATCAACGGCTGACGAAATTTCGTGACCGCCACAGCCCTAATTGTGATGCAATAATTTCCATGGTAATGTAGAATATAAATTAATGATGTGGCTCATGGGACACTTCCTGCTTTTACTTCCTGTACATTCTGAAGGAAAAAGGAAACCGCACACTGCTCTTGATAGTATCACCGATCTTTAATAACTTCCTGTACATTCGCAATGGCTGCCAGTCCAGCCATTATGCCATCATTGACTTGATTGGGGACACCTGTTCTATTTACATGGCAGCACATGCAGCCAGGAGTGGGGGAGAGGATCATTTTTTTGTTTTTAGAAAATAAATAATCATATATATTATTATTATTATTTATTTTTTGCTATTGGAACGTATATTATTGGCTGGCCAATAACCATCATCCAAAATGACGACAGCCCTACTCCTCACCACCATTCTGTCTCATACTCTACTGCTGATAGTGACCTGAAATGTACTAAGCAGACAGGGATACCATATTTACATGTGTTTGAACGTACTGTATGTGTCATGCCAGAACCTATTGTGTCTCCTAATCCCTAGGCTTTAGGTCAGTGGGCTCACATAATCACAGCAGACCCGGGTTTGGGACAGATGGCAGTAGTGAGCTCAGTTACTGAGGTGACTGATGAAAGACCCCTAAGCGGGAGAACAGAGGTCACCGTAGTGCTTATTTTCCTACCCACTACCCAGAGACGGAATGCATCCCAAATGGCACTCTATCCCCGATATAGTGCACTACCTGGTCAAAAGAAGTTCACTAAATAGGGAAACGGGTGCCATTTGGGACACAGAAACAGTGTCCCACAGGGGGCATGTCTGTGAAGTCTGGGGTTATTTTACAGCCTGCTGAATAAACAATGGACAGGAATGTGTCAAGGCTGTTAAATCTTCTTCTGTTAAATCACTGTTTACGTCTTCGAGGACACGCAAACCTCTCAAACTAATATTATATCAAACCAATAAGATATCTTGCCCCAGGACACACTTCAAATTTAGCTAGTGATGCTGCTTTGTAGCTGTGACAGGACTGTGAGATCAGATAATCATTATTGTCCCTGAGGGGATATTGGTCTTGGACATCTTTGTCTCAACCACACAAAAATACATGAATACAAATACAATATTAAAAGAGAAGTTATGTTGTGTTCACTGAAAATAGTTTTAGTGTCCCAGTCTTTCTCCTTCATACAGTATATGAGACCCCGTAGCCCACTTTCTGAGGTGATTGATGGGCTGCCCGCAGCCTGTTAGAGCTCTTCAGACCTATATAGCGCTGTTACACCAGGAGTCAGGCCCCTTGCATGTCTCTGTCCTGTTTGCTCAATATGTGGAGTGGATACACACTCATGTGTAGAACTGTGCACCAGACTGAGTTTTCCCCCCTGCCACTAAGCCACTGACTGACAATGGAAGAGTTCAAAGCAGTTGATTTAAATGTGAGAGATATACTATAACTGTACCCTTTTAGCCAGCTAGACGAGACAATATGGACACAGAGTAAGTTGTTTGTGGGTCTCCTTCAATGTAATCACACTGATACACTCTGTACAGTATTAGAGGGAAGGAAAGTTTTACTGGGCACCGTGGCATGAGTGTACTTCCCTCAGGTAAGTAGAGGGAAGGTGGGCCTGTGGGGAGGGACACACTGAGCCCTGTCTCTGTGGTGTACTAGAAGGCTAGGTTTGTTCAGGTGGAGATTTGATGCCTGTTTCCTTCCTCCTCTCAGAATGGAGGATGGGGTTGTGTACGGCTGGGCTGGCCTGGAGGTGTCTGCCTAGTGGGTCTGGCAGAGTCTGCTGTACACATCCAGTGTTACTGTAACACATGGTCCTGCTAGCCTTCTACTGCTCCACTTGGTCGATACGACCCTGAAGCATGACTGAAACAGCCCGTGATGGCTCCTTCCTTTATGTCAGTAATATTGTGACACATTTGATAAATGGAGTCAGGTTTTCATGGTAGGCTGCTATGAGTTATTTATACGTCTCTTGAAAGCCCTCGGTTCTCCCCTGCAGACTTAGAGTACAGGGCTGTGGGAACACCTCATCTTCTCAGGCTCTCTGGCTCGGACTCCCACAGCTGGGTTAGACCGAGAGTAGAGTGAACACATGCTTTATATCAGCAGGATATTGCACTACAATATATAGGTCTCCTGAAGCCATTTTAACTAAGGACTGTGATCCCCCTCAACCCCCACATCCACCCCACCCTGTGACACACATGTTCACTGTCACGAAAGACCCACATGTGAAGTGTCTATCAGAATATACTGTAACTACATACAATGCTATTCCCCACAGAGTGAAAAGAGGAGAGGAAAAGTGTTTTTTCAATTTCATGTCTTTTATTTTCAAATCAGTTGAATGTATTTTTAAAGAAATGCAGTGTCCATAAACAGGTCTTGAAGTATTGAGACATTAGTTGGAGTTGTCAGAGCAGTCAGAGAAGCGCAGGGCATCCCTTTTGCTCTTGTCACCAGCAGCCTCCTGCTTGCCGTACATTGTCTTCTCCATGGTCCTCTTCTTCCCCATGCAGCTAAGAAAGGCACAAGACAAAACGTACCAATCAGTGTGGTCTATGATTACATGTTGCTATGAGATGAACATTTTAACCTTCAATTTCATCTTATATGGAAGTGAGTTCTGGCCCTTATCTATAGTTGACATGATCTATTTTCGGTTCCAAGCACCCTATCATTTAGTTACGCATGAGGCTAAGAGTTGAGACTGACCTGATGAAGTCCTCCATGGCGTCGAGGCGCTGCTCCATGCCCTCCATCCTCAGCAGAACCTTCTCCTGAAGCTCCATCATCAGCAAAGCCTTGTTGCTGTCACCTTTAGCCTGGCACTGGAGTAGACCTCCCTTCCCTTGGCCTTGCCTTGTCCACTTCCTCCTGCTGAGCAACAGGCAAACCAAGCAGATGACCAGAAAGGCCCCCCCGAGGACCAGCATGGTGCAGTCCACTTCAGGCATGGTTATGGAGTCCAGGATGGATGTGTTGTACTCCTCCTTTCTCTCCACCACATGTCTCAACTCGTCTGGTGTGATATCCATGCCAACTCTGGACCAGGTTGGGAGTTTGCAGTGCTCCACGCCAATGTCAATGCACACCATCTTGAGAAGAAGTAAGGCCGAACGTGAGGATGAAGTTGCCCCAAATGGATCCTGGGCTTATTTGCTCCTGGGCTCTTTGTAGGTCTAGAGATGTGTCAGTCTGATCCAACTGTGTCTGAGGAACGAATGAAGGCCTGGGAAAGTGTCAGTCTCAGATCACCCTCAGCAGTCCAATTGTGACATCATTTGAGTGTCATTTGACATCATTAGACTGTCATGATGTCACAATCCAACCCTGTCTGAGTATCAGAGCCTGAGCCAATGAAATGCAGCCCCCGACCATCTCAGAAAACCTATTGTGACATCATAAAGGAGTCAAATGACACCTTGAATCATTTTGTGAAAATGGCACCCTTGCATGCACATCAAAACGATTGTAGCAAATATAGTGCCATCTGGAATGATGAATTAAAACTGTCTATTCAAACACGTCTTAAAACAACATAGTCCATCCAACATAGTATCAAATACATCTGGAACTGAAGGGAAGGTTATTAACTCTATTCATACTGTCTTTCATCTTGCGCACCATTCAGCCTGACTTGTTTGCGCAACATTTTGAAACAGTATGGAAGTAATTTACCGTGCTATGGCTTTAGGAAAACAGCTGTAGAGACTTCATGAAATCATCCATGGCCTGGCTTGAGAACATCTCCTGAGATTGC
This sequence comes from Oncorhynchus gorbuscha, assembly GCF_021184085.1. Classification (NCBI taxonomy): domain Eukaryota; kingdom Metazoa; phylum Chordata; class Actinopteri; order Salmoniformes; family Salmonidae; genus Oncorhynchus; species Oncorhynchus gorbuscha. Next base: position 16,274,365 of record NC_060191.1, read on the forward strand.
TCTTGGCTGCTAAGAGAAACCCCTTTCGACGTGACCATGGGTGAATCCTCCCTTTGACCTGAGTCTCACTGTACAAATGAAAAATAAAAGTCACACACTCCTCTCTCCTTGCTGAGACCCACTCTACCATATACGATGCACTAGTGCAGCAGCACCCTGTTCAATCTTTGTATCAGCAAGAAAATGCGTGTGTGATCAGTCAATGCCAAAGGCCTGATCAGTACATGATAATCATGGGGTCAATTCAGAACCATCACCTTCTATCCCACTCAGATTTGTATAGGATTGTTAGAGATTTCTCAGGTCATATGTTGTTGTTTTGAATTGATTCATTGCTCAGTGTTAGAAGTTCTAAGATTCTTTAAAAGGCCTGTCATCTTTTCTCATGGCAGCATACTGTAGATACATGTTATTTTTACTGAGCGAGTGGTGCACTGTTGGGGAACCCTGACCCGTCCAGGATGGTCATCATGCCCTGTCAGAAGCTGTTGTGTTTAGACCAGATCAGTAGGAGGATCTGGTAACACAGAGTTCAGTTCACTGAGAGACCGAGCCAACCGCTGAGAACACAGAGGTCCCCTCACTGGTCACTTTACTCTACTGCCATCAGTGGGCTAAGAACCCGGCCACACAGAGACAGAAGAAACACATGGAGAATGCACTACATATCCATCTATTCATCAGAAGTTCAGTTCGGTCATCTCCGTCAACATATGAGGCGAGCCCCTATAGACAAACCTTTGGCTCAACCTGTTTTTGAAGGATACAACATTTCTGTGAAGCCGGGACCTGGGCAATCTATCCAACCTGAGTAGCATCCTTCAGTTTACATCAGCAGAAGCACCCCACACTGCACCACATTTAAACCCACAGCCTCAGCCAAGTCCTCTCCCACACCTCTCAGGGGAGATATAACCACAGGAGAGGGAGGTGGTGGGCATTCAGCCTAAAGTAGATGCGCACACACACACACAGAGAGAATAGCTTATGCAACTTTTATATAATGTTGAGTATGCCACGGTTTTTAAAATGAGGATCTTCCAGTTCACTTTCATAGGAGGAATATCTATCGATAGACACTTCAGTGCAGAGGGTGGACACGCAATGTTAGGATGCGATGCTCCACTCTAACCATCATGTACTAAAATGGAATGTCTGAGTATAGATACATAAAGAATTATGCCTCCTAGGTAATGAAGTACCTTGCAAAAGTGCACCTAATCTCATTGGTACCTTCATCTCTCTCTCTCTCTCTCTCTCTCTCTCTCTCTCTCTCTCTCTCTCTCTCTCTCTCTCTCTCTCTCTCTCTCTCTCTCTCTCCATGTCTCTCCCCATGCAGACACCCTGTCTGTGTCCAGTAACGATGCCATCCAGCCTGGCGCCAGCCACACCCTGGGCTTCCACAGCTCCCCAGGGCCCAAGCGACCGGGCAACACGCTGAGGAAGTGGCTGACCAGCCCAGTGAGGCGCCTGAGCAGCGGCAAGGCCGATGGACACGTGAAGAAGCTGGCCCACAAGCACAAGAAGAACCGCGACGGACGCAGCAAGAACGCAGACTCTGCCGGCTCCCAGAAAGACTCGGACGACAATGCCGCCACGCCACAGGACGAGACCATCGAGGAGGTCCGTTCGATTGGTCACCTCTATCACTCATATATCACTTCCGTTCTTTCTCTTTTACATGATCTATTCAACATTAAATCTCTCACTAATTTCCTTCTCTCCTTTCTTTTGAGCTGATTGTGTTCTATGTAGTTGTAAGCTCTGTTGTCGTTGTCCCTCTACAGAGGATGAGGAACGAGGGGCTGAGCAGTGGGACTCTGTCCAAGTCCTCCTCCTCTGGGATGCAGAGCTGTGGGGAGGAGGAGGGAGAGGAGGGGGCTGATGCTGTACCCCTACCTCCCCCCATGGCCATCCAACAACACAGCCTGCTGCAGGCTGACTCTCAGGACGACAAGGTGAGACAGACACACACACACACTTAACAGGCCTCCATGATGTTTAGTTAGAGTATATCAAAGAGGGGACAATTGTCTCTCCTGTAAGATATTTTGGAAAATAAAAAGAGACATTGGTAAATCAATGAATGTATTTCTTTTAGACCAGTTTGTCTGAAGAGGTAGATATTTTATACCTATGCAGTTTAGCTTCATTCATTCATCATCACAGAACAGTTATTGTAACTAGAGCGATAGGCGTTTCTTTGACACTAATATCATTTTCTCTTCTTAACTTTGCTTTAACTTTACCATTGCATTATGTTGATTTTTGTTCTGCCTCTGTTTTGTCTCAGTTTCCGTACCTCTCCATGTAACTGCCTACGCTCTAGTCACACTCCCCCAACCAACCAACCAACCAACCAGCCCAGTCTTTATTTTACTTCCCAGCCATCCATCCTGCCATGCTATCTCCTCACCCTCGTACCTCTCCATGTAACTGCCTACGCTCTAGTCACACTCCCACATCCAACCAACCAACCAACCAACCAGCCCAGTCTTTATTTTACTTCCCAGCCATCCATCCTGCCATGCTATCTCCTCACCCTCGTACCTCTCCATGTAACTGCCTACGCTCTAGTCACACTCCCACATCCAACCAACCAACCAACCAGCCCAGTCTTTATTTTACCTCCCAGCCATCCATCCTGCCATGCTATCTCCTCACCCTCGTACCTCTCCATGTAACTGCCTACGCTCTAGTCACACTCCCCCAACCAACCAACCAACCAACCAACCAACCAACCAGCCCAGTCTTTATTTTACTTCCCAGCCAACCATCCTGCCATGCTATCTCCTCACCCTCGTACCTCTCCATGTAACTGCCTACGCTCTAGTCACACTCCCCCAACCAACCAACCAACCAACCAACCAGCCCAGTCTTTATTTTACTTCCCAGCCATCCATCCTGCCATGCTATCTCCTCACCCTCGTACCTCTCCATGTAACTGCCTACGCTCTAGTCACACTCCCCCAACCAACCAACCAACCAACCAACCAACCAACCAACCAACCAACCAACCAACCAACCAACCAGCCCAGTCTTTATTTTACTTCCCAGCCAACCATCCTGCCATGCTATCTCCTCACCCTCGTACCTCTCCATGTAACTGCCCACGCTCTAGTCACACTCCCCCAACCAACCAACCAACCAACCAGCCCAGTCTTTATTTTACTTCCCAGCCAACCATCCTGCCATGCTATCTCCTCACCCTCGTACCTCTCCATGTAACTGCCTACGCTCTAGTCACACTCCCACATCCAACCAACCCAGTCTTTATTTTACTTCCCATCCATCCTGTCATGCTATCTCCTCACCCTCGTACCTCTCCATGTAACTGCCTACGCTCTAGTCACACTCCCCCAACCAACCAGCCCTGTCTTTATTTTACTTCCCATCCATCCTGTCATGCTATCTCCTCACCCTCGTACCTCTCCATGTAACTGCCTACGCTCTAGTCACACTCCCCCAACCAACCAGCCCTGTCTTTATTTTACTTCCCATCCATCCTGTCATGCTATCTCCTCACCCTCGTACCTCTCCATGTAACTGCCTACGCTCTAGTCACACTCCCCCAACCAACCAGCCCTGTCTTTATTTTACTTCCCATCCATCCTGTCATGCTATCTCCTCACCCTCGTACCTCTCCATGTAACTGCCTACGCTCTAGTCACACTCCCCCAACCAACCAGCCCTGTCTTTATTTTACTTCCCATCCATCCTGTCATGCTATCTCCTCACCCTCGCTGCCCTATGTTTTTCTAGGACTATTGTTGCGGATGTGACAAATACTCCATTTGCTGTAGTTAGTGAAGTTTGACTAGAACTGACTGACTACCCCTTTAAAGACCTGGCCTTGTTTAGCCTGTTGCTATTGTTTAGCCAGACTAGCTGTGCTTGTGACTGGCCTGTTGCCCGGTTTACCCCTGTTGTAATGGAGTATTTAAAAGCACATGTACATTGTTCAGTCATATGCTCCACTGTGGTGCCAGTGCTCAGAAGCTTGCTCCAACCAACCCCAACCCCCACCTCGTCCCCTGTATCCTCCATGCTAGCCTGGCCCCCATTAGACCCTTATTTGGCCCTGATTAGGGAGACCACACCCATTTGGAATGCTGGGCGGTGTCAAAACACGTCAATGGTGAGCTTCTCTAAGAAATGAATGTATGATGCGGTGATGTCATCATGTGCTGTAATATGTAGAAACATATTTAATACAGTGACAAATACTTTACTGAAAATATTAATCAAATGTAGATTGTAAACATCACTGTAAAGAACAAGATGGTAAGACCCACCCATCCAAATGTTTTTTTACATTTTTTAAAACTTAAAACTGTATTTTTGGTTAAGGGCTTGTAAGTAAGCATTTCACTGTAAGGTCTACACCTGTTATATTTGGCGCATGTGACAAATAACATTTGATTTGATTTTAATATTAAACCATACACACCTCTCTCTCTTTCTGTCTCTCTCTCTCGCTCTCACGCTCTCTCAACTTTCTCTGTCTCTCTGTCTCACGCTCTCTCTACTTTCTCTGTCTCTCTCTCTCACGCTCTCTCTACTTTCTCTGTCTCTCTCTCTCACGCTCTCTCTACTTTCTCTGTCTCTCTCTCTCACGCTCTCTCTACTTTTTCTGTCTCTCTCTCTCACGCTCTCTCTACTTTCTCTGTCTCTCTCTCTCACGCTCTCTCTACTTTCTCTGTCTCTCTCTCTCACGCTCTCTACTTTCTCTGTCTCTCTCACGCTCTCTACTTTCTCTGTCTCTCTCTCTCACGCTCTCTCTACTTTCTCTGTCTCTCTCTCTCACGCTCTCTCTACTTTCTCTGTCTCTCTCTCTCACGCTCTCTCTACTTTCTCTGTCTCTCTCTCTCACGCTCTCTCTACTTTCTCTGTCTCTCTCTCTCACGCTCTCTCTACTTTCTCTGTCTCTCTCTCTCACGCTCTCTCTACTTTCTCTGTCTCTCTCTCTCACGCTCTCTACTTTCTCTGTCTCTCTCTCTCACGCTCTCTCTACTTTCTCTGTCTCTCTCTCTCACGCTCTCTCTACTTTCTCTGTCTCTCTCTCTCACGCTCTCTCTACTTTCTCTGTCTCTCTCTCATGCTGTCTTTCCTTTCTATGTCGCTGTCTGTCTCTCTCTGTCACTGTCCCTCTGTCTCTCTCCCTCCCTTGCAGGCGGCCTCTCATCTATCGGGCCGACCCAGTAGTTCAGAGACACCCAGTGCGGCTGAGCTGGTCAGTGCCATCGAGGAGCTGGTCAAGAGTAAGATGGTAAGACCCAGCTATCCATCTGTTTACCACACCGCTGTCAGTTACGCATACACACGCACAGACACGCCCTGCCAGCTCAGCTCAGGCCAGTCTGGTGCCAGGGTGAATGTGTGACGGTGCCATGGCCCACCAGTCATCTGTGAACCATTTGAGTCACCACACCAACTGACTGCTTCCAGACACAAAACCTGGCATAGCACATTAATGCTGCCAAACTTTGTCACACCCTCATAGCAGCAACACCACTGCTCTCTCTGCTAGCACAATGATTGTATGGAGAAGCTTTGCTTATTCACTGCATGTGCACAATGGATATACAGTACGTTCTCTCTCTCTCTCTCTCTCTCTCTCTCTCTCTCTCTCTCTCTCTCTCTCTCTCTCTCTCTCTATCAGTCCCTGGAGGACCGTCCCAGCTCTCTCTCTGTGGAACAAGGGGACAGCAGCAGCCCCTCCCTCAACCCCTCTGACAACTCCCTCCTGTCCTCCTCCTCCCCCATCGATGAGATGGACGAGCGCAAGTCGGGTTTCCTCAAGAGACGCCAGTGAGTTCAGTTTCACTTCGCAACGTCTCATACGTAGAAATAGAATGACTAGAAGGGTCCCCCTCATTCAAGCCAATGAGGCCGTAATCGGTGGACCGTTGAAGGGCCCTTTCTAGTCATTCTATTTCTAGGGTCTCCCAGCCTACAATATGCCCTGAGCCATCAGATAAAACTATCCTGTGGTGGTCTAGTTAAACAATCCCCTCGTTGTTTTCTTCACCTCTCTTCCCTACAGCTATGTGTTACTGGAGCTGGTGGAGACAGAGAGGGACTACGTGAGAGACCTGGGTTCAGTGGTGGAGGTGAGAACACCTTGTTTCTTATTTTACTGTAGGCCCATAATCATTGACTCACTCCTCTCCATCACACTTTGTTCACGTTCTAGACTTGGTCAAAGTGCTAGGTCCCGTCCACAAAACAATCCCTAATCCTTACGACCCCTAGGTTCTCCATATGTATCTAAATGAGCTGAAGAGGTATAAGCAATATGGTAACAGCTCCACCTTGCCCTCTAAACATAGTGTATATACATATCAGATCAGATCACCACAAGTGCCCTAAGGGGCAGAGGTTGTTTGTGGACAGGGCATTGGAATAGTATTGGCTGAATTTGGTGCTGTGTATAGTCCTGTGGTCACCTGAATGTCTTATCTCCCCTTCAGGGCTACATCAGCAAAATGAAGGAGGATGGCGTGCCAGACGACATGAGGGGAAAAGACAAGATAGTGTTTGGGAATATCCACCAGATCTACGACTGGCATAGAGAGTAAGACGAGAATAGTACCTACCTACAGCACTAGCGTTATTATTAGATTTACTTTTATATTAGTGTATTTCTCACAATACTCTTCTCTGATTGGCCACAGCTTCTTCCTGGGAGAGCTAGAGAAGTGCCTGGAGGACCCTGATAGGCTGGCTCCCCTGTTCGTCAAACAAGTAAGAGAGATTTGATGGTTTTCATTGGCCAAAATATACCATCAGTAGTGGATGTCACTGTGCTGTGCATCATAACAAGGTTAGTGCTAAACCCTAACCTTAACCATAACCCCTAATTTAAATGTGAAATTAAATGGGGTAGGGACATCCCAAGGACCATAATACCACTTTCTCACCATTTCCCTTGTTTTGTTTCCTTGTTTTCCTGCTAGGAGCGACGGTTACACATGTACATCGTGTACTGTCAGAACAAGCCCAAATCAGAGCACATCGTGTCTGAGTACATAGACACTTACTTTGAGGTAAGAATACACACACTCCCTCCACACATACCCCGCAAGTGGGTTTATTCCAGTCTCTCGAACGGAGCACATATTTCATCATAAGAGCCACATTGTTTCCTGTTCTCATACCTTGTGTTATATTTTTATGCAGTCCTTTGTTTTTTCTGTGTGCAAATAAATCTAATGGCTCCCTGTGTATTTTAGGAGCTCAAGCAGCGTCTGGGCCACAGACTCCAGATCACTGATCTTCTCATTAAGCCTGTGCAGCGCATCATGAAGTACCAGCTCCTACTGAAGGATTTACTTAAGTTCTCCAAAAAGGCTGCAGTAGATACTACTGAACTGGAGGTAATAACTACAATCTGGGTTTGATTTGATGGCCTTCCACCCCTAATAACATGGACGAGCATCAATATTGGTCTGGTTTTGTTTTTATCTAAAAGTTATACTTGTTATAAAGCTGTGATTATGTTTTCTTTCCCTCTAAAATGGTGTTTTCTATCTTCTCTGTTTCTCCCAGAAAGCGGTGGAGGTCATGTGTGTTGTGCCCAAAAGATGCAACGACATGATGAACGTTGGGCGTCTCCAAGGTTTTGACGTAAGACTCACGGGCTTTGTCTTCTTCAGGGAATAGAGAATGTGGTCTTTCAGTTCGATCTGGCTCAGTTTAGAAGGTCACACATTTTCCAAAATAGATTACTTGAATTTGATTTCAACCGTTAAGTCACATGGATCATATGATAAATGGGAGAAGGGCTTAGGTTTTCTCTCTCTCTCTCTCTCTCTCTCTCTGTGTTTTCTGATTTGCCTGTTTTTTTATATCAAACTGACAGTAAAAGTGTGAACAAATTTGATAGTTTCTGATTCAAAATACTATCTACACAGGACCTTCTAATCAGCAGGTTTGCATGTGTGGGATTTTTGGCTTTCCATGGTGACATCACCATGCGTAAATTGGTTAATAGACCAATAACAAAGAGAGTTCCAAACCTCTCTTCCAATAACAGCTAGTTTTCCCCTCCCCACTTAGATGACTCCTAGACACTTTAGCTAAATTCTTGCTTGAGAAATAGTGTTTTGCTAAAAGCTACTTTTGCCCATTTGAATGGAAATCTATTACAGTATGGTACTTACCCAGAAATAATTTGATATGGATATAAAACGGCTGCATTGGGCCTTAAACCTTTATTTAACCAGCCAGGCAATACATTGGTATTTCCCCATTCAGGGCAAGATTGTGGCCCAAGGCAGACTGCTGCTCCAGGATACCTTCATGGTATCAGATCAGGACGGGGGGCTACTCACAAGGATGAAGGAGAGGAGGGTCTTCCTCTTCGAACAGATCGTCATCTTCAGTGAGCCCCTGGACAAGAAGAAAGGCTACTCCCAGCCAGGATACCTCTTCAAGAACAGTGTCAAGGTATGGAGCATCGATCGTGATCATCTCCCCTAATCAATCCACTTAGATCATATTACAGTGGATGTATTTTTTGGGTGTGGACATTGCTAGGATAGTAATTGCCCTAAAGGGCCAAAATCGTTGGAATAGTTGTCTGATTCTGAAAACACTCACATCCCCTCCTCTCCCCTGTATCTTGTGTGTGTGTGTCCAGGTGAGCTGGCTGGGCCTGGAAGAGAGCACAGACGACCCCTGTAAGTTCACCCTGACCTCCCGGTCATCCAGTGGTGGTGTGGAGACCTACGTGATGCACTCAGCCAACCCTGGAGTCAGCCAGATGTGGGTCCACCAGATCACCCAGATCCTGGAGAGCCAGCGCAACTTTCTCAATGGTAAACATCATCACGGATCATCTGTGTAACTGTGTAGTGATATTATGTTAGCTTCTCCCAGATGATTACAATGTTTCATCTGTCTCCCTGTGTAGTCATCCGCTCCATAGAATGTATCAACGTTCTGAGAAAATAAGTGTTTTGGGCACACAATAATATGGACTCCAGCATGATGTACTGAAATGCAAAATGCCAAGAATGTTTTTATATTTTTGTTTCATAGCTAGACAGTGTGTACTCATACCACTGAGGTGACTCTTTCCCTCTGTCTCTCTCTCTTTGTGTCCCCCAGCACTGACATCCCCTATAGAGTACCAGAGGAACCACGTGGGTGCAAGTGGACCAGGCCTGGGGGCCCCCAGCAGCAGCAGTGGCCTGGCAGGAGGCGGCTGCAGCAGCTCCACAGTTGGCCCTGGGAGTAACTCTCTGTGTGGCCCCCAGAGTCGCCGGCCCTCGCGCATCCCCCAGCCCTCCTCGCGTATCCCGCAGCCAGTCCACCACCACCACCCTCCGGGCTCTGACGGCCCGGACAGAACAGCAGGTATGTGGTCCCGACAATCCCCCTCCACCTCCCCCTCCTCCCAGACCCCCTGCCCTCCTCACAAGGCAGAGGGGGACCTGGGGCCCCAAGATGTCCCCAAGATGCGAGTGCTGGAGGGTCCCCGGCCCCAAAGCAGAACCAGCAGCAACAACAATGGCAAGTCCTTGGGCGTTGCTGAGGGCAGCTTCAAGGAGAGCTACCCTGGGGAGGACCCTCAGACTCCCATCCCACGGCTGGCTGTGGCCCCTCTGAATCTTGCCAAGCCTCGGGTAGGGACGGTCTCTCCACTGACCTGTCCCATGAAGGAGGAATTCATCCCGGGCAGCCCAGCCCAGAAAGGCTCCTTTTTCTGGTCCACCGCGGTCCCAGCCTCCCCAGCTAGCCGGCCTGGCTCCTTCTCCTACCACAGTGATAGTGGAGACTCGACCCTGGGCCACAGGGAGAGCCACAGCCACCGCCACTCCACCCACAGCAAGGATATAGACCGCATGAGCACATGCTCCTCCACCAGTGAGCAGTCCGTACAGTCCATGCAGAGCAACGGGGTAAGATCCCTACTCAAGTCCCAGGCTTCTGTCCGGCTTAGTCCCTACTAACCTTACTGGCTGACCAGAAGTTCTCCTGGGTCATCTGAACCACAAGTGCATACTAAACTATCTAAGTACACTAACTTGCCTATTTGTGTGAGTTTTCATCCTTCCTGCTGTCTTTCAGACTCTACTAACAGTGTGTTTTTGGTTGGTACAGCAGCTAACTGCTGCAGTAACTCAGCTTGCTGTACTGTATGTTGGTGTCCTCTCATCTCCCTTGGTAAGTGTTTCCAGTATGACTCTCTGCCTCTGCTTCCCTAACTTCACACACCCAGCTCTGTCTTGGCTCTAACATTTTCTAGACATGACCTGAGTTTTTGCTGTCCCTTTGCTTCAGGCTATTGTGGTCTGATCTGAAAAACCATCGAGGCATTTACTGGGTTAAATGCAAATGAATGCTGATATAATGGAAGATTGATATTTGACTTCACCTGCCTGCAAGGAGAGGAGCTCTGATGTAAAAAGCAACGTTTGCCTCTCCTGTTTTCTCTTAGCTCTTGCTCTGACCTTGCTGCTTCGTTTCTGTCTTGGTTCTGTGGGACTGATGACACATCCTTGTTCCCGTTCTCTCCTTGCCTTGCCCTTGAATACATTTGACTCGCACCAAATGCATTTGGCCTCACTTCAAACTTTATTTCAGGCTCTCTCTCCTGAAACTGTTTCCACTCTACTCGCAATGTCTTTGAGAGACACCCACTCCATGTTAACTCTACTCTGTCTTCCTGACTTCTGGATACTTTGTCTTCGCTTCTACAGATGATATGGTCTAGTTATGAGATATGTAGGAATCAGATGTCACTTTACTTTATGAACCTTTTGTAATGAATGCTTTGAAATTAGTCCTTCTTTGTGTATGAGCTCTAGCATATAAACAGCTGAACAACATGATGCTCATGTGCTGTCAAATCAGTAACATTTGAATTTGTTTAGTCTTTTAGCGTCATTATCACATAATTGTGTCTGTACTCCTGCCTCCCCCTCCTCCAGAGTGAAAGCAGTAGCAGCAGCAGCATCAGCACCATGCTGGTGACCCAGGACTACGTGGCCCTGAAGGAGGATGAGATCAGTGTTTCCCAGGGCGAGGTGGTCCAGATGCTGGCCTCCAATCAGCAGAACATGTTCCTGGTGTTCCGGGCTGCCACCGAGCAGGGCCCTGCCGCCGAGGGCTGGATCCCCGGCTACGTACTGGGTCACACCTCCACCATCATCCCCGACCTCCCCGAAGGAACCATCAAGTAAGAGACAGACACTGCTGCTACTCATTACATTACATTACATTACATTTAAGTCATTTAGCAGACGCTCTTATCCAGAGCGACTTACAAATTGGACTCCATGTACCAACTTGAATGAATGAATGAAAAGCTTAATCATCCCAAAGACATTTCCATTTTCACATCATGAGCTCTGCAATCGTAAAAGTGAAACGGTAGACAAAGATGTAGAAGTCACAAGTTAAGCTTTTCTCTTCCTTTCTTCCTTTTTCTTTCTCTCTCTCTTTTCTCCTTTCTTTCTCGTTCTCTTATCTGGAGCAGGAAGTCATCCTCGTGGCACACAGCACTCCGCATCAGGAGAAAGTCTGAGAAGAGAGACAAGGAGACCAGGAAGGAAAATAAGATGGAAAACGGCTATCGCAAGTCTCAAGACTGTCTGACTAATAAAGTTTCCGTAAAGGTAGAGTTGATTTGATAATCACCTGTATGGCTGTAAGACTTAAAGCCCCTCTACGTTAACCTCAGTATAGTTGTAAGACTTAAAGCCCCTCTACGTTAACCTCAGTATGGCTGTAAGACTTAAAGCCCCTCTACGTTAACCTCAGTATGGCTGTAAGACTTAAAGCCCCTCTACGTTAACCTCAGTATGGCTGTAAGACTTAAAGCCCCTCTACATTAACCTCAGTATGGCTGTAAGACTTAAAGCCCCTCTACATTAACCTCAGTATGGCTGTGAGACTTAAAGCCCCTCTACATTAACCTCAGTATGACTGTGAGATCTAAAGCCCCTCTACATTAACCTAATTTAATGGCTTCATGTTGTAATTATTTAATGTATGTGTGGTCAAACTAATTTGGAGAAGAAACATTTGTGTTCATATTTTTTCTTTCAGCTTCTAAACCCCAACTACATCTATGAGGGTATGTATATATTTAAATGCTTTTGCTTGGGCTTTACTATACAGTAAATTAATAACATCTATTTCTTCACATAGTAGGGGTTCAATAAGACAAGTTTGTATTGTCTTGTATTGTACTGCATGCTTTCTATTGTCTATTGGGTAGCTCAGATGTGCGATTGTGTAGTTTGCATGTAAGTATCCTCCTCCGAGCCAGAGCAGTGTGTAGGGCAAGCAGCCTGTCTCCTGTTTCTGTAGCGTGAGGCAGCTTGAAAAAGAAAGTACACCCAATGGACAGGACGCTAGTATATCGCAAGGCTAGTTACAGTTGAAGTAGGAAGTTTACATACACTTAGGTTAAAACTTATTTTTCAACCACTCCACAAATTTCTTGTTAACAAACTATAGTTTTGGCAAGTCGGTTAGGACATCTACTTTGTGCATGACACATCATATTTCCAACAATTGTTTACAGAGAGATTATTTCACTTATAATTCACTGTATCACAATTCTAGTGGGTCAGAAGTTTACATACACTAAGTTGACTGTGCCTTTAAACAGCTCGGAAAATTCCAGAAAATTATGTCATTGCTTTAGAAGCTTCTGATAGCCTAATTGACATCATTTGAGTCAATTGGAGGTGTACCTGTGGATGTATTTCAAGGCCTACCTTCAAACTCAGTGCCTCTTTGCTTGACATCATAGGAAAATCAAAAGAAATCAGCCAAGACCTCAGGAAAAAAAATTGTGGACCTCCACAAGTCTGGTTCATCCTTGGGAGTAATTTCCAAACGCTTGAAGGTACCACAGTAATCTGTACAAACAATAGTACGTAAGTATAAACACCATGGGAACACGCAGTCGTCATACCGCTCAGGAAGGAGATGTGTTCTGTCTCCTAGAGATGAACGTAGTTCAGTCCCAGAACAGCAAAGGACCTTGTGAAGATGCTGGAGGAAACAGGTACAAAGGTATCTATATCCACAGTAAAACGAGTCGTATATCGACAAAACCTGAAAGGCCACTCAGCAAGGAAGAAGCCACTGCTCCAAAACCGACATAAAAAAGCCAGACTACGGTTTGCAACTGCACATGGGGACAAAGGTCATACTTTTTGGAGAAATATCCTCTGGTCTGATGAAACAAAAATAGAACTGTTTGGCCATGATGACCATAGTTATGTTTGGAGGAAAAAGGGGGAGGCTTGCAAGCCGAAGAACACCATCCCAATCATGAGGCACGGGGGTGGCAGTATCATGTTGTGGGGTGCTTTGCTGCAGGAGGGACTGGTGCACTTCACAAAATATATGGCATCATGAGAGAGGAAAATTACGTGGATATATTGAAGCAACATCTCAAGACATCAGTCAGGAAGTTAAAGCTTGGTCGCAAATGGGTCTTCCAAATGGACAATGACCCCAAGCATACCCCAAGCATACTATAACATTTGTGAGCAGAACTGAAAAAGCGTGTGCGAGTAAGGAGGCCTACTTACCTGACTCCATTACACCAGCTCTGTCAGGAGGAATGGGCCAAAATTCACCCAACTTATTCTGGGAAGCTTGTGGAAAGCTACCCGAAATGTTTGACCCAAATTAAACAATTTAAAGGCAATGCTACCAAATACTAATTGAGTGTATGTAAACTTCTGACCCACTGGAAACTTGATGAAAGAAATAAAAGCTGAAATAAATCATTCTCTCTACTATTATTCTAACATTTCACATTCTTAAAATAAAGTGGTAATTCTAACTGACCTAAAACAGGGACTTTTTACAAGGATTAAATGTCAGGAATTGTGAAAAATTTAATTTAATTGTATTTGGCTAAGGCGTATGTAAACTTCCAACTTCAACTGTAGCATGTGACACAGTCAACTCACGTGTTCTCTGTCTGTCTGTCACCTCTGTAGTACCCCCAGAGTTCCTGCTGCCCCTGAGTGATGTGACCTGTGACCTGGGGGAGAGTGTCACTCTGAGGAGTAAGGTCTGTGGAAGACCCAAAGCTTCGGTCACCTGGAGAGGACCTGACCACAGCACTCTGAGCAATGACGGACACTACAGCATCACCTACAGGTACACACCGGCAGTGATGACATTCTAAGTTACATTTTAGTCATTTAGTAGATACTCTTCAAGGATCATTGCAACGCGTTAGAATGACTTAGCTGTTGGAAGACAATGTTCTGTTGTAGTTGAATTAAAGTAAATGTTGCTATTGTTGAAACTTACCTTGTGACTTCCCTTCTCTCATCTGCAGTGACACTGGCGAGGCAACTCTCCTCATCATGGGTGTGTCTGTGGAGGATGACGGGGTGTACACCTGTGTTGCCATCAACGTAGTGGGCAGCATGTCATCCTCCGCCAGCCTCAGAGTCTCAGGTTAGTCACTTTTGAGTTGAGTTGTAGACTCCTGTGGAGATACAGTATATCCTCTATATTCACACTACTTACACACAGTATATGAATTCTTCAGTACTTTTGCATTTTAACATTCAATGTTTCTATTTTCCCAGAGGCCTCTGACGATGGGAGTGAAGTGATCTGGAAGAACAACTTTGAGTCCTTCTACACAGAGGTCACAGAACTGGGCAGGGGGAGGTTCTCAGTGGCTAAGCGCTGTGACCAGCGTGGGAGCAAGCGTGCCGTGGCAGCCAAACATGTCAACAAGCGGTTGATGCGGCGTGAGCAGGTGCTCCAGGAACTGAGGATACTACAGTGTCTGGAACACCCACACCTGGTCGGCCTGCTGGACACCTTCGAGACAGCCACCAGCTACGTGCTAGTGCTGGAGATGTATGTTAGAAAAACTGTGGATGAGCCCCAAATGGCACCCTATTCCCTATAACTGATCAAAAGTAGTACCCTACAGAGGGATAGATAGCATTTGGGACATACACACTGTATGTATTATGATTATTGAAGAAATTATAATTCCTGAATTGAAATAGAATTGGTTTCCGTTTTGAACAATATATTACTGTATATATTTATTTACTGTGTTATGCTTTTGAATCATGTTCAAGCAGCCCTCTTGTACATCTACCATATCAGTGGGCTAATGTCTCTCTCTGGTGCTCTGGTGCTTTGTGTCTGCAGGGCTGATCAAGGCCGTCTCCTGGACTACATAGTCAGCTGGGGTAACCTCACTGAAGAGAAGGTGGCCTTGTACCTTAGGGACATTCTAGAAGCTTTACACTACCTGCATAGCTGGAGGATAGCTCACTTGGACTTGAAGGTGAGTCACAAAGACTGTGACATATAGAGCAGGAGTTAAATGTGATTGTGTACTGTATGATGGCTAACTGATTGTTCTTAAGCAAAGCTAATACTCCCATCATGGGTAAATTCTTAATCATATGATCTTTGCGTGTATGTGCGTGGGTATCGGTGTGTATCCCTTTAGCCTGAGAACGTGTTAGTGGAGCAGAACTCTGCCCAGCCCGTGGTCAAGCTGACAGACTTCGGAGACGCCGTCCAGCTGAACAGTGGCCACTACATCCACCCCCTACTGGGCAGCCCAGAGTTCTCAGCCCCGGAGCTGGTGCTGGGCCAGCCCGTCTCCCTGACTTCTGACCTCTGGAGCCTGGGGGTTGTAACATATGTGGTATTGAGCGGAGCATCTCCCTTCCTGGATGAGAGCGCTGAGGAGACATGCCTGAACATCTGTCGTCTGGACTTCAGCTTCCCCCATGACTACTTCCAGGGTGTGAGCCAGGCGGCCAGGGACTTTGTGGGTCTCCTCCTACAGGGCGAGCCGGACCGGAGACCTTCTGCCGCCGATTGCCTTCAGGAGCCCTGGCTGCAGCCGTGGGACTCCCACCAGCAACAAAACCAGCACCCAGGGTGCATCGACACCTCCAGACTCATCTCCTTCATCGAGCGGCGGAAACACCAGAACGACGTTAGGCCCGTGGGCAGCATCAAGACCTTCCTTCACAGCAGACTCCTCAACCAGATATGAGCAGGTTAGAGGACTACAGTACCCAGAAACCACCGAGTCACAATGATGATCTCATCCTCCCTCAGCCAACTACGCCACTTCCTTAGAACTATTTTACCCAGCATCCTGCTGCTGCTGTCTGCTGACGGCTTTGAATATTTGTGACTGAGATATACCCCCCCCTCCCCCAAGAGATTTAGATACTTCCCTTCCATCCCCACCTTTGTATGGATGATGGCTATATGCCTGCACAAAAGTAAACTATTTGAAAGTATTTCAAACTTGACTAACAGGGAGAACAAAGCTTTCTCGAGAGCCAGTGAGAGCAAGCCTTGTTTGAATAGTATTACAAACCGATACTGTAATATCGGGTTGCTTTTGGTTGAATATAAGAAAATTGTTTTTGTAATGAGAGATTACTTTTTGTAAAGGAAATGTATAGTGAAGAAACAGTCTTTATTCATATACCTTTTCAAAAACAAAGGTTATTAAAAAGAATGAAAACAAAAATGAATGCGACATATGAACAAAGCACCACCGACCCACCACAGGGTCGTTGCTTCAGAACACCACTTCTAGAACCAGTTGGAGACCAAACTCATTGTAGTTGTGGTTGATTAACATACAATAAATCGGCAAATGCTTTGTTCTGGCCTTGCTATTGTATGGACCTGTAACAGTTAGTACAATTATGTTATTTTAGTCAGACCTCAGCAGAGAAATAAACAAACAAACAACAAAAAGCTATAACACTATTGGAAAAGCTCTTTAGATTTCTGATATATCCGCCTTACTTTGTAAATAATGTGTTCCTGCCTTCATTCTCATTTTGAAGAATTTGTCTCAACCGCTGTTTCACTAGCTGAGTAGTAAGTCCTGCCAATGGAAGAGAGGTGTGAGGGAGACCAGCTCCTCCTCATGCCAGTCAAATTACTTAAACCCTCACTACCAGAAATACTTCTAGAAATGCACTCGTATTTTGTGTTCATTTCTCATGTGCAATGTTGCAGCTTTAACATGTATGTAACTATTTCTGAAGACATGTGTTGTACCTGTAATCTAAAAAGGCATGTACGTACCTGGTACTGCAGTAGATGTATGTATTGTGTTACTCTTTTCCGTATTAAGTTCAGTATTAATATCTTGGTAACCTAAAATGCAGGTTTTGCAAATAATGTAAAATAAGAAAAAATATTTTAATCGATTTTGGCACTTATGCTTTCAGTTTGTCATTGTTTTATTTTTTTTCTGTAACTATACCAAAGTTAACTGTACTTTGCTCTCTTTAAATGCGTTATATAATGTACCATGTTAAGTTATGAAAACCTTGCTGAACCTAGAGATGTTTACATTGGTTCACAGTGGCTTTATTTATTCGCGTTGTAAGAACTGCTTACCTAATTAACGTTTCAAACTTCACTTCTCAAGCTGTGCACAAAGTGGTGATTGCTGTGTACGTTTGTTTGACTTTTTAAGTTATGTATTTCGCTAGACATTGTGTTGCAATGATCAACATCTTGGTTTCACTGAAACTTGGGATAGCATTCTTTGCCGAGCCTTTGGTTTGAAGGGGGGGGGGGAGAAATACCCACAACATTGCACCAACGTTACAATAATTGTGCATGGACGTTGCGGCGCTATTACCCTAACCTTTATCTGAGAGTGACCATGACCGAGCTGTTTTCAGTGAATTAATCATTGTATGAATTCAAACTGATTTTAAAGTGCCAGTCAATTGATCTGGAGAGGCGGACAAAACAGATTTATTTCCTTTTAAGCATGAAAAGTTATCAGAGTTTCATGTCTATGTCAAGGCAGTAGTCACAGTGATACAATGAATGTGTTTGTTAACCTGTACAGTCCCATTTTGTGTCCTCTTATTTATTCATGTGTAAAGCTGTACAGACATGGACGACGAACATTGGAACCTGGATGTAACCTCCTCATATTTGATACATGCTACGTTATTTTGAATGTTAAATTACTTATTTTTACTTTTGCATGTATATTTCTTTGTACAGAAATTGTTTACACATTACTTGCTGTAAATATTTTATTTAGTCCTCAGTTATTTTGCCATTAAACGTATGGAACATACCCTTGGAAGTTTTTCTAGTATTTATGTATGTACAATGCCTTCAGAAAGTATTCATACCCCATGATTTATTCATGTTATGTTGCAGCCTGAATTCAAAAATTGATTACAAATATTTTTTTCTCACCCATCTACACACAATTCCCCATAATTAGAACATTTTTAAACAATTTGTGCAAATTTATTGAAAATTAAATACAGAAATATCTAATTTACATAATTATTCACACCCCTGAGTCAATGCATGTTAGAATCACATTTGTCAGCGATTACAGCTGTGACTCTTTCTGGGTACGTACAATATTTGCCTATGACCAGCATACCCATAACATGATGCAGCCACCAACATGCTTGAAAATATGAAGCGTGGTACTCAGTGATGTGTTGTGTTGGATTTCTTTGGCACATTTTTTGCAGTTTTAATTAAGTGCCTTATTGCAAACTTAATGCATGTTTTGGAGTAATTTTGATTCTATACAGGCTTCTATCTTTTCATTTAGGTTAGTATTGTGGAGTAACCATCCGCAGTTTTTCCATATCACAGCCATTAAACTCAAACTGTTTTAAAGTCACCACTGGCCTCATGGTGAAATTCCTGAGCGGTTTCCTTCCTCTCTGGCAACTGAGTTAGGAAGGACACCTGTATCTTTGTCGTGACTTGATGTATTGATACAGTATTCAAAGTGTCATTAATAACTTCACCATGATCAAAGGGATATTCCATGTCTGCTTTAGATTATTTTTTTTACCATCTACCGCTAGTTGCCCTTGTTTGCGAGGCATTGTTAAACCTCCCTTGTCTTTGTGGTTGAATCTGTATTTGAAATTCACAGCTTAACTGAGGGACCTTGCATATAATTGTGTGTGCAGTACAGAGATGAGGTAGTCATTCAAAATACATCTAATTGACATGAAGAGAATGAGACTAAGGAACGTGGACCTTTCCATCAGATGGTTTCCATAGGACAAGCAGTTTCCCTTTCGACATAATCTCCTCTACCTCTAAACGCCATCATTGCACAAAGAATGAGTCCATGCAACGTTTGTGACTTGTTAATCAAATGTTACTACTGAACTTATTTAGGACTGCCATAACAAAGGGGTTGAAAACTTTATGACTCGAGACATTTCAGCTTTTAATTTTCTATTAATTTGTAAAAATTTGTAAAACAGAATTCCCCTTTGACATTATAAAGGTATTGTGTGTGTAGACCAGTGACACAAAATCTCAATTGAATCTATATTAAATTCAGGCTGAAAAAGTCAGGTGTTGTGAAGGCACTGCATGTGGTGCGGACTTACCTAATTATAACCTTATAAACATATCTGAGATAAACATGGTTGATAACATTATTGTTTGACAGTTGTAGTTGTTGAAGGAAACGGAATAGGTGTGAATGGTGTCCACAATAACTGGATGTTTCTCATCAGAATCAGATCTCTATCGATGATGAACAAGATATGAGAAACCAGAGTGGGTGTCTGTGATCTTATCTCCAAGGTATGAGAAACCAGAGTGGGTGTCTGTGATCTTATCTCCAAGGTGCAGGCGTTGTGCAGTCAATTTGCACCAAAGATTATTCATTCAAATAACCAAACTGTTCTTTCCCCACTCTCTATTTCAACAGGCACTTCAAACCATGGTCACTCCTGATTTTTAGAATGATTACCGATTCATGTAGGTGTGATGTAATGTACGTTTCCCTTTCAGACCACTCGGACTTAACTATGATGCTTGATGCCGGAAAAGATCATAGATGTTAACCACATCCTCGGATTTGGCTGTTACGTTCAAGTCATTTTTTTATTAAGTTAAAAAAACTCAGCAGCTGTCAATGAACTATTCATGTCCAAAATCATCATCATTATGAATTGATCTTCAATTATATGTTTCGTTCAGTTAACGTTGCTTATCTTGAAAAAAAAAAGGAAATTTAACTCAATATTCTTGTAGCAATTTATCAAGTGTGGATGTTTTTTAAGTTGTACATTTGAAGGTTGTTTAGGGACAGGTTCTGTGTTTGTATTTAACTGAGGTATGGCACATGTTCTTATCAGGTGTGAAATCAACAGAGCTGTTTTTAGAGCGAAAGTAGCAGCTGCTTTGCATGCAACCACAGCTCCTGAGCTATCGTGAGCAAGCTCAGGTTATCTTCAGAGATTTTATCTCAGTAGGTAGGCCGAATCCTGTTTTCAATGTTCATGCACTCACACGCACACACTGGCTTCCCCAATAGAGGGCATACTGAGCTGGTGTTTAATAAGTGCATCATGACAATTCTGAACCTTGTGTCAGTCAATTACAGCAAGACGCTCTGGATGCTAACAACATATGGAAATCTTTATCGTGTTGTATAGTTGCTGACCATGACCGAAATATACATAAATAAATAAACAAATCAAAATATATTTTATATTTGAGATTCTTCAAAGTAACTACCATTGCCTTGATGACAGCTAAAATCAAATATATTTTGATTTGTTTAACACATTTTTGGTTACTACATGATTCCATATGCGTTATTTTACAGTTTTGATGTCTTCACTATTATTCTACAATGTAGAAAATTGTCAAAATAAAGAAAAACTCTTGAGTAGGTGTGTCCAAACCTTTGACTGCTATTGTAAGTATTCAGACTAGGTCGACCGATTATGATTTTTCAACGCTGATACCGATACCGATTACAGCCAGAGGAGGACTGAACCCCCCTCATAGCCTGGTTCCGCTACTGGGTTTCTTCCTAGGTTCTGGCCTTTCTAGGGAGTTTTTCCTAGCCACCGTGCTTCTACACTTGCATTGCTTGCTGTTTGGGGTTTTAGGCTGGGTTTCTGTACAGCACTTTGAGATATCAGCTGATGTAAGAAGGGCTTTATAAATACATTTGCTTTGATTTGATTATTGGTTATTGATTATTGATTTTTTAAATATATATACAATTGAAGTCGGAAGTTTACATACACCTTAGCCAAATACATTTAAACTCAGTTTTTCACAATTTCTGACATTTAATCCTAGTAAAATTCCCTAAGACTGTCAAATGTCAGAATAATACTAGAGAGAATTATTTATTTCAGCTTTTATTTCTTTCATCACATTCCCAGTGGGTCAGAAGTTTACATACACTCAATTAGTATTTGATAGCATTGCCTTTAAATTGTTTGACTTGGGTCTTGGGATTGAGGTCAGGGCTTTGTGATGGTCACTCCAATACCTTGACTTTGTTGTCCTTAAGCCATTTTGCCACAACTTTGGAAGTATGCTTGGGGTCATTGTCCATTTGGAAGACCCATTTGCGACCAAGCGTTAACTTCCTGACTGATGTCTTGAGATGTTGCTTCAATATAGCCACATAATTTTCTTTCCTCATGATGCCATCTATTTTGTGAAGTGCACCAGTCCCTCCTGCAGCAAAGCACCCCCACACCCCCACCCCCACACCCCCACAACATGATACTGCTTCAAGGTTGGAATGGTGTTCTTCGGCTTGCAAGCTTCCCCCTTTTTCCTCCAAACATAACGATGGTCTTCATTCTTGGTTTCATCAGATAAGAAAATCTTGTTTCTCATGGTCTGAGAGTCCTTTAGGTGCCTTTTGGCAAATCCCAAGCGGGCTGTCATGTGCCTTTTACAGGCTGGCCACTCTACCTTAAAGGCCTCATTGGTGGAGTGCTGTAGGGATGGTTATCCTTCTGGAAGGTTCTCCCATTTCAACAGAGGAACTCTGGAGCTCTGTCAGAGTGACCATTGGGTTCTTGGTCACCTCCCTCTGGGAAAAGTCTTGGTGGTTCCAAACTTCCATTTAAGAATGATGGTGGCACTGTGTTCTTGGGGACCTTCAATGCTGAAGACCTATTTTGGTACCCTTCTCCAGATCTGTGCCTCGACACAATCCTGTCTCGGAGCTCCACGGACAATTCCTTCAACCTCATGGCTTGGTTTTTGCTCTGACATGCACAGTCAACTATGGGACCTTATAAAGCAGGTATGTGCCTTTCCAAATAATGTCCAAGCAACTGAATGTACCACAGGTGGACAAGTTGTAGAAACATCTCAAGGATGATCAATGGAAACAGGATGCACCTGAGCTCAATTTCGAGTCTCTGAATACTTTTTCTGTTTTTCTAAAAACCTGTTTTTGCTTTGCCATTATGAGGTATTGTGTGTAGATTGATGAGGGGGGGGGGGAAATGATTTCATACATTTTAGAATAAGGCTGTAATGTAACAAAATTTGGAAGAAGTCAAGGGGTCGGAATACTTTCCGAATGGAACTTATGTGTTGTCATTTGTGTAAAAAGGGGGGCTACTTTGTCCCGAAATCAAGAATTCAATGGTAAAGACATCCATTCCTGGTGCTTTTCTCCGTGCAAATGTTTTAACAGTATCTAATATTTCTTCTTGGGTGAACTCTGTTTTTAGTGATAGTTGCTTTAGAGTTGGTTAGTCTAGCTATAGGATCCATCCAACTGTTGTTTATTTCTGATTTATATACATTTTCATAGAAGCTTTTAAAATTATCATGAATTGCAATATTGTTTCTAATTACTGCTTTTGTATCTTCATCTTTACAAATTATAAGCAGTTTAGCATGTATTAGTTTTGTGAGAGCTGTGACATATTTACCAGGTTTATTTGCCATTAGTTAGTATGCTTTGTTTGAGTCTAACCTGTAGTCGTTGGCTCTCTGTAAAAGTTTATATTCCTGTTATGCAGGTGAATGAGGACCCAAAAGCGACTTGGCGAAAACAGAGTCTTTAATCCAGTTTAAGGAAATAGCAATACTCCTAGACAAATCGGAGCGGTAAATAAAGCATAAAAACAATTTCACTCGTAATCACGAGAACTGACTGGAGACTCGATAATAAACTGCAGGTTGCCTCGGGAAGGCACTTGACCGTAGCAGACTCAGACACCTGCTCACCACGCAGCATCTGAGGGAAACACGACACGACAGGGCGATACAAAGACACAGCACGGTGAACAATATACAAGGATCCGACAGGACTGAAACGGAAAACAAGGGGAGAAATAGGGACTCTAATCAGGGGAAAAGATAGGGAACAGGTGTGGGAAGACTAAATGATTGATTAGGGGAATAGGAACAGCTGGGAGCAGGAACGGAACGATAGAGAGAAGAGAGAGAGGAAGGGAGAGAGAAAAAGGGGAACGAACCTAAAAAGACCAGCAGGGGGAAAACGAACAGAGGGAAAAGCAAAATGACAAGACAATATAAGACAAAACATGACAATTCCTGCTTAAGTTCAGGAATTGTATTTTCTTCTTTACCTTGTAAATATTTTTTTATGGGCTTTTTCTAAGATAGTGATTTATTTTTCTTTCCTTTTAATTTTCTAATTCAGATAAAAATTTTGCTCATTATGAGATTCTCATTCCCCTAATGTACACCTTTAAAAGGCATTCCAAATGATTTTGGGGGTTGGCTTTTCTCTGTTCTTCATCTCTACCATTGGAGGCTGGTGGGGGAGCTATGGGAGGGCAGGCCCATTGTAATGGCTGGAATGAAATAAATGGAACGGTATCAAACACATCAAAGACATGGAAACCACATTTTTGACTCCTTTCCATTTATTCCATTACAATGAGTCTGTTTTTATTTTTTTGTTTACCTATTTAATACATTTTTGCATTTCGAGTCCAGAAGATGTGCTCTGTTCATTCTCCAAATTCTATCGCTAAGTGTATTTTCGATTGGTGTAATTAAGCATGATACTGGAGAATTATCCGATATCAGTATATCATAAAAAATGTATCCAGTAAATTGTTAAGTGCATTTTTGGAAATAAAAATGTAGGAATGGTCTTTTATAGTTGGGAATAGTAATCTCCAGGTGTCCTGTATATTATTTGTAGAGGTGACATTTTTCAATCTCCTTGGAGGCTCTGTAAATTTGCCTTTTTTATTACAATATCTGTCAATCTTATTGAATGTATGACTTTAGGTCAACTGCTAAATTAATAGTTCCTGTCTGGATTTTATCTAATAATAGTGTGAAGTCTATCTAAAAACACCAGATTTGCCCCTGGTGGGATATACAGTACCAGTCAAAAGTTTTGACGCACCAACTCATTCAAGGGTTTTTCTTTATTTTTTCTATTTTCTACATTGTAGAATAATAGTGAAGACATCAAAACTATGAAATAACATGTATGAAATCATGTAGTAATCATGTAGTAACCAAAAAAGTGTTAAACAAATCAAAATAGATTTTAGATTCTTCAAAGTAGCCACCCTTTGCCTTGATGACAGCTTTGCACAGTCTTGGCATTCTCTCAACCATCTTCACCTGGAATGCACCTGGAATGCTTTTGCAACAGTCTTGAAGGTGTTACCACATATGCTGAGCACTTGTTGGCTGATTTTCAGTCACTCTGCGGTCCAACTCATCCCAAACCATCTCAATTGAGTTGAGGTCAAGTGATTGTGGAGGCCAGGTCATCTGATGCAGAACTCCATTCCTCTCCATTACTCCCCATTACTCTGCAAACCAGATGGGATGGTGTATCGCTGCAAAATACTGTGGTAGCCATGCGTGCCTTGAATTCTAAATAAATCACTAACAGTGTCACCAGCAAAGCACCATCACACCTCCTCCTCCATGCTTCACGGTTTGGAACCACACATCATCCGTTCACCTACTCTGCGTTTCACAAGGACATGGCGGTTGGAACCAAAAATCTCAAATTTTGACTCATCAGACTAAAAGACAGATTTCCACCAGTCTAATGTCCATTGTTCATGTTTCTTGGCCCAAGCAAGTCTCTTCTTCTTATTGGTGTCCTTTAGTAGTGGTTTCTTTGCAGCAATTTGTCCATGAAGGCCTGATTCACGCAGTCTCCTCTGAACAGTTGATGTTGAGATGTTTCTGTTACTTGGGCTTAAATTTCTGAGGCTGGTAGCTCTCATGAACTTATCTTCTGCAGCACAGGTAACTCTGGTTCTTCCTTTCCTGTGGCGGTCCTCATGAGAGCCAATTCATCATAGCGCTTGATGGTTTTTGCGACTGCACTTCAATAAACTTTAATAGCTCCCCACACCACTTCTTTCCTGCCCTCTTACACGTATGCATATTCACCCTCCTTCACTCTCCCATTCATATGCAGACACATGTACCCACTCACACCCTCTTGCCCACACACACACACACACACACATCCATAGAACAATTATGACAATTATTGACTTACATGCTATATTTCCTCTTTTATACTGTCTTTTCGTTGTCCATGTAAGTCATTGGCATCGGCTAATTTTAGCATTACTTCCTACAGAAGAACAGTTACTTCCTATAGAATAACAGTTACTTGGGGACAATAGAGTCGATATTGTATTGATGGGAGGGGGAAGGAATATTGTCTCAATTGACTATAAACTGGTCTTGGGCATCGCTGTATGTAGCCTAGTGTGCTTATCCGTTTTATCTGCTTCTGCCTCTCCTCAGTGCACTGAGCTCTCTTTCAACTGGAAATGTTTCCTACAATGTTAAGGGTTTCATCAGCACGTGTGAACTCCATTATCTGTGTTCCCTTCCATACCCGCAGTACTGTTGGGAATCGGAGTTGAGAGTTAATTAATTTCTACTCCAGTGACTGATCGGAATGAATTACTGGCAGTTTTCCCTCAGCCTAGCAGACAGGTCCCAGACTAATAGAATGAACTGCTGGCAGTTTTCCCTCAGCCTAGCAGACAGGTCCCAGACTAATAGAATGAACTGCTGGCGGCTTTCCCTCAGCCTAGCAGACAGGTCCCAGACTAATAGAATGAACTGCTGGCGGTTTTCCCTCAGCCTAGCAGACAGGTCCCAGACTAATAGAATGAACTGCTGGCGGCTTTCCCTCAGCCTAGCAGACAGGTCCCAGACTAATAGAATGAACTGCTGGCGGCTTTCCCTCAGCCTAGCAGACAGGTCCCAGACTAATAGAATGAACTGCTGGCGGCTTTCCCTCAGCCTAGCAGACAGGTCCCAGACTAATAGAATGAACTGCTGGCGGTTTTCCCTCAGCCTAGCAGACAGGTCCCAGACTAATAGAATGGACTGGCTCTGGACCTTACTCTCCTTTCCACCTGTGCCTTCAGAATGTTGACTTTGATTAAAGATGACCATGCGAGGGTGTTTAGCGTTCTTCTGCACCTCCGACATCAGTTTGATCACGTCCCCTTTTTTCCTCGTCCTCCGATAAGGACAGTATTGTCATATGATTTTGTCTCGATCTGTTTTCTAGCTGAGCCAGTTAATGTTCTAAAGTTTGCACCTTTGTTTCCAGAAGGCCAATGTTGTTGTCTTGTTCACCCATGCGCCCTCCATGTATACATGTCTGACAAGAGACTCTACTTTCCTTTCAAACAAATCAAGTTTTCAACAACATATTGTAGCAGTTTGTTTGTTTTGGTGAGCATTGAAAGCATTTTTCCCCAGGATATCATTCAGCAGTTCATTGCTCTCGATTTTAAAGGCTTAATTTAAACTGTTGTCTGGATTCTACATATTATCACGGTAGAAAACGGAGCAATTATCTCCCAATGTGTCCCATCTGTACGTGAATGCGCCAAAAGCCACATAAATTTAAAATGCAATGACATACAACCGATAAAATAAAAACATTGTGTGTGTCCCTCACATGAGTTGTTTTTTATCCTTTTCTTTTTACCCGATACCCCCATTGCCCTTTGTGCCCACTCCCATATCCTGTCATGTTGTCTTTCATTGTGAATGTAACACATATACAGGTAGACCAGAGAAGCCACATCACTGATTGGCAGTTGACTGGCAACCTTAGAAGCACCTGCTGCTCACTGGTTGTTCATATACAGAAGTTGTTCCTGATTTTTAAATGTTTACCTACACACCGGAGAAGGCTGTTAACACAAAACGTCTTTGTATGCTATCCTGATTCAGGAAAATGTTCTTCATTTTTAATAAGTCATCTTTATGCGGCATACTTTTCAATGCGGACCCATCACCATTTCTTTCCTTATCTGATGGTTTTTAGTGAAATGTAAATGTAAAATTCTAGATTTGTCCTTTCTCGGTTAGGGTTCTTTGTTTGTTATCTGTAATTACATTAGCAGTGTCAGATCATGACCTTCCCATAGATTTAGAAGCTCTGCCTGCAATTAGCTCTTTTTGAAACCAGTTCAGTAATGCTGCTTATTGCAAAACTGTGTAACAATGTTTACTTGGCACAATCCTCTGGCTTTGTGTTCCTTTATTTTCATTGTCTATATTCAGCTTACACAAAACCGTCTGGCTGGCTCAACCCCCCAAAAATACCTTGTTGTCAATGATATTGTCATATGTGCGAAGTTGTGGTTTTATATCGCCAAGCAGGCCTGTCAACAGGAAGAGGTGAACAGCTATCTATCTGTGTGTGTTTAGGTCACTGGGCTGTTTTAGACTGTAGCTACAGTCCTTGTAGTAGGTGAGCCTATTCTAACAGAACTAAGTATACCAAAGGACAGTTAATCATTTCTTCCTTTCAGGGCCAGTCCAGGCATAAGCTACATCAGCGGTCGCTTAGGGACCAAGGCCGCTAGGGGGCCCCCGACCATATATATATATATATATATATATATATATATATATATATATATAGCATTCAGAAAGCGTCACATCTGACCAAATCTGGCACCCTCCCTACGGTAAAACATGGTCGTGGCAGTATCATGCTGTGGGGATGTTTTCAGCGGCATGGACTGGTAGATAGGATCAGTCAGGGTCGAGGGGAAAATGAACGAAGCAAAGTACAGAGAGATCCTTGATGAAAAGCTGCACCAGACCGCTCAGGTTTAATCGTTCCCTTCCTGCCACAGCTTGGGGTGAAGGTTCACCTTCCAAGAGGACAATGTCCCTAAGCACACAACCAAGGCAACACAGGAGTTGCTTCGGGACAAGTCTCAATGTCCTTGAGCGGCCCAGCCAGACTAGAACCCGATTGAACATCTCTGGAGAGACCTGAAAATAGCTGTGCAGCAACGCTCCCTATCCAACCTGGCAGTGCTTGAGAGGATCTGCAGAGAAGAATGGGAGAAACTCCCCAAATACAGATGTGCCAAGCTTGTAGTGTCTTACCCAAGAAGACTCAAGGCTGTAATCGCTGCCAAAGTGCTTCAACAAAGCACTGAGTACAGGGTCTGAATATTTATTTAAGTTTGAGATTTTTAAAGCATTTGCCAAAAAAAAAGCTTTGCTTTGTCATTATGGGGTATTGTGTGTAGATTGATGAAGAAACACCCACAATTTAATCCACGTTAGAATAAGGTTGTAACGTAACAAAATGTGGAAAAAGTCAAGGGGTCTGAGAGAGAATACAGTAGACGGCACACAGGACATCCTGACAGGAAGTTCTCACGTGTTCTAGGGAGTGCCCATATATGGGCATCCTGTTGTTCGGTTCTCACACTTTAGAGTGAGTGTTAATTTAAGCATTTAGTGCATCTGTTCCTTTGAAGCTGTCATGATGATTGAAGTGTAGGGACCTTGTTGAACTGGGGGATGTGTTTGAACATTTCAAAGAGTATGGTCCCCACCCTGTTGTAGTGACCTTAGGGCTGTTGTCTATGAAACAGGAATGTCCGGGGGTATTGGGGGGAAGACGCATTATAAATAAACCCCAGAACACCACAAGCGACCATGATAAACCCCAGAACACTAAACAATAAATTAAAAATAAATCCAGAACATTAAACAGCAAATTAAACATGTCTCCTAGGCCAATTGTAGATGTACTTTGTGCCTCGTGTCAAAAACACAATGACAAAAACATGGAGGACATTTTGTGTGAGGCCCCTGAATATTTTAAAGGAGTTTTGAATATGAGCGATGGACATACATGTGTGGGTTACATATTCCAACCGGAGGATTCAACTGTGAAGATTTTCACAGACAGCGGTCACAGCCCCCTTTATCAAACAGAACCCGGGAGTTTTTCTGAGAGAATGGCTTAAGATACGGCTAGCACTATGTCAGATCGAACATGCCCTGAGTGATACATCTCTGCCCCAGCTACGCACTGGAAGAGAATGTGTGCGGGCGCAATGATCGACTCCAAAGTGACAATTTTAGCATGGGCCCAATATGATAGTTCAAATGCTACAAAATCAGTTAGTTATGTATTTTCCAAAGCTTGCAAGGATGTGAATTATTTTATGCCTGTCTTTAGCTTTAAGTGGGGCGATTATCATATATTCCTGGCCCTGATGAAACAGCTGGACAATCTTCAAAATCGTGAACAATTACACCGCTGGGCGCTTCTATCCTTAAGACATACCCAGGGTCTAATGGCAACACGTTTGATCTATCCAGGGAATTAAAACTTACGGAACATGGAGTGTTCGGGATATCTTGTGAGCAAGAGAGCTTGTCCTGACGACAGTGAATTAGAGACGGATGGGTGTCTGGGCTAACCCTATAGCCTCCCCTTTTTTCTGGAAGAAAGGAATAGTAATTATTTTTAAACTAATTATAGCATGTTTTAAAAGGTCTGCACTAAATATTTAGAATTAAATAAAGGGTTTTAAAATTGTATCTCACCTTTTAACGAAAGTATTTTCTCTGAGAAAATGTTTCAGGAAAGACGCGTGTGTGTGTTTCAAAACAATGGGATTTTCAGAAGGGGTGTGTCTGCAGTTTTTATATGAATACATTCTTTACTACAACAGACAGTTATAAATATAAGAATTTAAAAGGTATTAAAGTGTAGTACTTTGCTGTAATAATATATACAGTGGGGCAAAAAAGTATTTAGTCAGCCAGCAAATGTGCAAGTTCTCCCCCTTAAAAAGATGAGAGAGGCCTGCAATTTTCATCATAGGTACACTTCATCTATGACAGACAAAATAAGTAAAGAAATCCAGAAAATCACGTTGTAGGATTTTTTATGAATTTATTTGCAAATTATGGTGTTTTAAGGTCTGTACTAAATAGTTAGAATTAAATAAAGGGTTTTGAAATTGTATCTCACCTTTAAAACCTGGAATATCTGTCTCTCTCTCTCTCTCCCAGTGTCTCAGAAAAAGGCTTTCAGGAAAGACGTGTGTGTGTGCATGTGCGTGTGGGCGTGTGTGTTTCAAAAACAATGTTGGCACTATCGTGTCATTAGCACATAAGCCTCTAAAATCAGACTTTATTTTCCCCCCCGAGGATGTGGGGGCTCAAAAGTCAAACCCCACAACCAGAATAGAATAGGTCTAGATAACCCCCTAAGGTTTAAAAACAATGGTTTTTTCTAACCAATACCGGTACTCAAGGTTCATTATGCATACTGGGTGTCTCTAAAAACAGCAGGTGTTATTTCCCCCGAGGATGTAGGAAGCAAAAGGCAATCCCACCATCCCGGCATAGAATAGGTCTATACAACCTCCTAAGCGTTAGCAAAGTTTTTTTCGAATCAATACCGCTACTATCGGTTCATTTTGCATAAAGGATGTCTCCAGAAAAAAACACTAAACACTAAACATAATTCATTCCATACATTCTCAGTCTGTCAGGACACAGCGGCCCATCTGAAAACTATTTCCCTGCGTTTCTGCAAGCCTATACATACACATGGAGAATTTTGAAGGTGAGGTTGTGAAAATAATATATTAAATTTAGGGTGCTTTTGGTATTTTCTGGGAATTGTTTGGTATTACGAAATTACTTCACTTTTGTGAACTATCTCTCTCTCTAATATTAAAACGTTGGTATATATGTTTTTACAGATATTCTAAAACGGGTGGACATCGAATTTTCAGGTATGTATTTAAGTCAATTGCATGTATTTTTCTAAGTTAAAATGTATATATTTCATATAAATATATGTTAATATTATCAATCATCTATAGGATACCCAACATTTACCCAGTTGCTACCTGGAATAATTTATTTGGATCATCCAACATTAGATGAGAAATCCGAGGTTCAAACCGAGACCGCATCTTCTTAACGCAGCCCGTCCCCATCAAGCTATTTTCCACGTAATGTCACACCCTGACCTTAGTATTCTTTGTTTTCTTTATTATTTTGGGTGATGTATGTGTTTTTATTCCTGTCTAGGGGCTTTGTATGTATATGGGTGTTACTATTCTAGGTGTTATGTATGTCTATGGTTGCCTAGATTGGTTCTCAATTAGAAGCAGCTGTTTATCGTTGTCTCTGATTGGGAACCATATTTAGGCAGCTATATTCCTTGGGAAGTTTGTGGGTTGTTGTCTATGGTTGGTTGCTCGTGTGTGTGTGTGTGTGTGTGTGTGTGTGTGTGTGTGTGTGTGTGTGTGTGTGTGTGTGTGTGTGTGTGTGTGTGTGTGTGTGTGTGTGTGTGTGTGTGTGTGTGTGTGTGTGTGTGTGTGCGTGCGTGCGTGCGTGCGTATGTGTGTGTGTGTGAGTGTGAGTGTTCCTTCGTTAATAAATAGAATGTATTCACATCACGCTGCGCCTTAGTCTCCTCCATTCAACGAACATGACACGTAAGTCCAAAAATAAAATCCATAATATTTATACATTAAAAACAAAAAGTGTGTACCCTATTTTAAAATATCCCCCACCAGGATACGTGATGCATTATGGACTCTGGACTTTGGAGGAGCATATGAAACAGTATTTTACCTTTCTATAAGAACGGTTTTACCCGAGCTCCGAACACCCCAAGAACCGCAGCTTTAACCAGCAGATAAACACCCCGGAACCTCAAGCCAATCCCTACATAATCTAGCATTTACCGCATAATTTTGGCACAAGTGCATCGCGCAGAATCACAAACCTGAGGTAATTTAATGATATATATATATTGTTAATATAATATTATATCTGAATTATCTAATACTTTATTTTTAATACCCTATTTTGTATGTATATTTTTCTTTCAGACTCCTCCCAGGTGTATACCGGCACAGAATCGAGAGGACGTGGTCGAGGAGGAATTCGGCCCCCAGGACATACTAAGTAAAACTTTGAAATCTGATCATTTCAACGCTTTAAATACAATTCTGAGCTAGACGATTTGCTGATGTACGAAGCGACCAGACATCTTTATTACAGCCAGTTCTGAGGTAGAAACCACAGATCCTCACATAGAACAAGACAGGTTTCTCACAGCCTTTCACAGGGCTCTAAAATCCAGAGTGGTTCAGCTACACAAATGTATGGTTTGCTTTACTAAAGTGGCAATACAGTCAAGATCTATCCTTCTGGCATAGAACAATGCCCTGTTTGTTAAACAACAATCAGATTCTTTTAAATGCAAAAACAAGTGCTTAAAAACCCTTTATGTAACATGGATCATTCCAGAATACCACAAGAACACACATGCTTAATTAACCAAATGAATGAGACAGGGCCAACATCACCCATAATTCTGACAGATGAAAACCTGTTATCGCAAATCCTAGCAGAACTCATATCCTTAATTAATCAAATGAACGAGACAGGGCCGACAGATGAAAACCAGTTATCGCAGATCCCGGTAGAACTCATATCCTTAATTAACCAAATTAATGAGAGCACAAGATCTTCACACCAGCCCACACACACACCACCTTTAACTCCCATGTCCGAGGAGTCTGAGCAACAATACAATGTTTTTGAGGAATTGGAAAATTGTGTAATAAATCAGTGGCAATGGTATTGATAGAAGTGTTCAGGTTGTGTACCGAAATAAATTCAGCAATACAGAGATTCGACAGTTATTTTAATTTCACATGGATGATTCAGGACCTTGATTATGCTGTTTTTTTCTGTGATCTTGGATACTCTGAGCAAACTTTTTCAGAGGGCAGCAGATTTAGCCGAACCTCGTGATGTCTTACAGCTTGAAATTTGTGGAGATAACATGCAAAACACTGTCTCTTGTTTTACCCAATGGCGCAGCAGATCTTGAACAATTTATAGCCCTGGGGTAATGACTTGTTCAATCTAATTTATCCATCAAAATCTGTAAGCAGTTGTGGCATCAACAAGAAATGTCCAAATGCCACTGCAATTACAACCTTAAAATAGACAGCCCTACACCTAATGTGTGTGGAATTATACATTGCCCAATCTGTAAAGGGCCTTTGAAAAGCAGAGACGCTGAAGTGGTTCAAGAAATGCCACACAAGTGTTATATTCAGCCCTTGGCTGAAGATGAACATTCAGAGAAATATGTGTTTTATGATTTTGAGACTAATCAGCAATCAGGGGTTAATTTGCCTATTTTTGTATCTACCATGACTTTCAAGGGTGAAAAATGGTCGGCAGAGGGGCCCAATTGTGCACTACTCTTTCTAAAACACTTCAGAAAACCCCAGTACAGAAACTTCACGTTTATAGCTGAAAATCTTCTTTTGAACCCCCTGATACAACAAGGCGTTGCACCCAGTATCATAGCGCAAGGTAGTAAAATCTTGTGTTTTGTAGACCCCGCCTTCAACCAGAGATACATTGACAGTTTACATTTCTTACCCATGAGATTGGCTCAAATTCTTGAGGACTTGGGTCTTGAAAACTCTGTGAAAGGTTGGTTCCCTCATTTCTTCACATCTGAGGAGAATCTACATTATATTGGATCTTATCCCAGCCCCGAAATGTACGGTGTGATCAAATGTCTCCCAAAGAGCGAGAGATTCCTGACATGGTATGAGACAGTATGTCATAGCACCTTTGATTTCCATAAAGAGACGGAGTCCAACTGTGACAATGATGTGGTCATACTTCATGAAGAACGCCTTAGATTCAGAGAAGAGGTAATCAAAGATGCTGGCATTGACCCCTGGAGTTGTACAACTATTGCATCGGCATGTATGAAAACTTATCGTACACACTTTTTACCTCCAGCATCTATAGCCATTCCATCTCCTGACAACTACTGATGCCAATTCAAGTCATACTCTAGCGGGTCTATTCAATGGTTGGAGTACTTGGCCCAGGATAAAAACATTTTTATTCAACAGGCTTTGAATAGTGGGGAGAAGGCGTTTGGGCCATATCACGTAGATGGATACACACCGATTGACGGTGTTGAGACAGTGTGAGTACAACAGGTGTTTCTTCCACGGTTGTAAATCTTGCTTCGTGCCCCAGGCCATGTGTGTCCTAACCCAAAATACTTTTGGGGATATGTACCAGGAGTTCCAAGACAAAATTGGAATCTTTACAGGCTACTTATGCGTTGAAAGTGAATGTGATGTGGGAGCATGAGTGGACCGAACTCAAAAAGTCTGATCCTCATGTTCGAGCTTACCAATGCTTTGACATTACTGTATGTAGCGCAAAGCGACGAGACAATAGGATATGTCGATTTTAGATCCCTTTATCCTCACGTAATGAGTTCCTCCTGCTATCCTATGGGGCATCCTGAAATGATTCACTGTGACTTTGACTTACCCCAAAACTATTTTGGTCTGATCAAGGCAACTGTTTACCCACCACAGGGTTTGTTTCTGCCGGTGTTACCTTACAAGGGACCTCAAGGAAAACTTTTCTTTCCCCTTTGTCGCACCTGCAGCGAAAACAACGACCAGAAAATGTCTTGTGATCATTCAGATTAAGAAAGAGCCCTGACAGGTGTATGGGTCATAGTTGAATTCTCTAAGGCTCTAGAGAAGGGGAATCGTGTGGCCAAAATGGGGGCAAACTTTCCCAGAGAAGCAATATGCTAACAACGTTGATCATTAAAGACCCCAACGAATTTTTGGAATTTGTTTTTTCAGACCAATACGAAATTTCACATTTTTCATTCTTGAGTCAAGACATTGCCCTGGTGCAATGGAGACGTAACAAGAAGTGGGTTCTACCCCTGGGGAATGTAAATGTGTTTCTTGCAGCATTTACCACTGCCTATGGTCGACTTGAACTGTACACGCTCATGGAACAGTTGCAGAGGCGTGTTCTTTATCATGACACAGACTCTGTGGTCTATGTAAGCAAACCGGGTGATTGGAACCCCCCCTCTTAGCAACTATCTGGGTGGTTTAACAAGTGAACTCGAAGATGGTGACCATATCACAGAGTGGTCCTCCTGTGGTCCCAAAAGCTATGCTTTTAGGACTAAAGTCAAGCACGTGGTGTTTAAAGCCAAAGGCGTGACTCAAAACTATGAAAATGCCCCGCGTGTAAACTTGGAATCAATCAAACGCTTGGTAGAGGGGTTCATAAGTGACCGGAATAGTGAATTGGACATTTTGAGCTCCTACAAAAAGATTGTTAGGGATAAAAAGGGTTTCCATCTAAGGAATGCCCCCCCCCCCCCCTGTGTCTTAACACTTAATATATAATGGCTGCTGTAGAAGGTTTTGACCCCAGTTTGCAACTACTGTTTTCGGCCTTAATCACAGGCCCATCCAATAGAGGTAAAACTTTTTTTGTAAAAAGTATTTTAGAGAATTATTAATATGTATAAACCTGTCCTTGCTTTACTTGGTGCAGAATGTGTTTCACTAAGGTAAAAAAAATAGCCATACCATTAGTTTGAACGCCAATTACATGGTTTTGTTCAAAAACCCTAGAGACAAACTACAAATAAACACTCCAGCTCAGCAGATGTAAAAAATCCTACTTTATGGAGAGCAATGAGGATGCTACCAACGCGCCATTTATTTAATCGTGGATTTAAAATCAGATACTCCTGAACACCTGAGGCTCCGAACCGGCTTGTTTCTGTGGGAGTGGCCGGCGGTTTACATTCCTAAAAAGTAACCGATATGTCTCTGCGTTTAAAAAGAAATCTGTCGCTTTTGAGAAGCCTAGTTGGAACTACACCTAAAGAACAGAAGGCCATCTTGGGTCACGGTTCTTCTAATATCATATTATCCCTATGTGAGATTACTTTGAATCTTCTCAAAGGACGCATTCCACTCACTCTGACCCAATTTTTAAAAAATAGAGAAAAAAGACCGCGATCAAACTCTTTGCCAATAAAAGGGCCAAAAGAAAAGACAAAAGATACAACAGTCTGGGGGTTTTCTTCTACCTTTACTAAGTATAGCCGTGCCCTTCATCACCAGCCTTATTGCTGTCAGACGTGGGGTTGAACACAGAGTGTGATGGCAAATAAAATGTACTTGGTGCCTCAACAAGAGTTGGATAGACTTAAACAGCAATTACAGGGTCTTGAAAATATCAGACAAACAGTGGAACATGATTTGGATATGGCCATGAAGGATATTTTGAACCAAAAAGGATTGAACCCCTATGATAAGGTCCAAAAATACACCTCTTGCAAAGGTATTTGGCCTTGGTAAAACAAGGTGAGAGAGACCAATCATTTATCGCTTTCCCTACTGGACCCTTTAAAATATGACGCGCCGAGAGAGCCAAGCCCCTGTAATGCCTAGACCGGCAATCTTACCGGTTGAAGATCAAATGCCTGTTGAAGATAACGTTATGCATGACATGTTGACACATGTTCCGGTATGTAACAAGAAAAACATTAGATACATTATGAACAAGATAAAAGACTCAAAGGGGGCCGCTACTTGGAATGACAAAGGAGAGTTTATCTTTCAGGGTGCTGTTGTCAAGGGTTCTCATAGGATGGACTTGGTTAAAAGTACCACAGCAGCCCACAAGGTTGCTGATGACAGAAGACCTCCCGGGTGGCTTCAGTTTCTTAAGGCCCTGGCAATCCTCAACATTCCCCTCTCGGGGGTACCAAACGATAAGCTTCGTCAACAGATTCAAACTTTAAAACAAAAACCTTCAACGAGCTACAGCACCACTAAAGATGTTCTAACAACCCCTCCCCCCTTTGAAAGGGCTGATGATAACTCATTTACACCCCTGAACATCTCCGGACCTTTTCCTAATCATGATCTCTCAGGGTGGTTAGACTTTTGAATGACTATGATTAAAATCAATACATTTTATTTGAAAAATGATACAATTTAACATTTGTGACATTCTTGAAACGTTTGACGTGAGCATACGCCTTGATTACAGGGTCTTAAAGGACACAGACTTGAACACTTTTTGTATTTTCTAACAAAACAATCTACAAAGCTATCATTACTTCTTAAATCATCATTATAAACAGACATAACATCTTCAAAAGTAACTCCACGGGCTCTTTGGCATAGGTAGAATACATAGTGTTGACCACATGTAGTGGAAAGGTTATCTTGTACTTGTTTGATGCTGTAGTAGATCTTTGATCTATTTTTGGTCAAAAACTGTTTAATAGATTTGGGGAAATGTGAAAATCCGGGGGGAAAGCCGTAGGAATCAAAAGAAGTTGAGATTCTTCTTCCTCCTTTGTCTTCTAATGTCACAGCTAGCCAATGTATTTAACACACACACATGGACGCAGCGGTCTAAGGCACTGCATCTCAGCGCAAGAGGTGTCACTACAGTCCCAGTAACCTCAGGCAGGAAATGTGTTTCCGTACACCTTAAGCCTGCACAGTCAGCATGATTGTTTATGCATGCTCTGATTCACTCTTGGAAGTGAATGCCCGAAGACAAGTCTTAGTGGATTATTATTAATCAAGAATCGTTGGGCAAAGACATGAATACCCAAGAGCTAGAAGATCTCATGAGCCGCTTGATTGGAAAACAATTTTGCGGAGTGTGGGCTTGTGATGAAATACCTATTGAGAAATGACAGGAGCGACTATTGTAGTAATCATGGTCGAATACCGACTGGGCATGCAGGGCACTTGTCCAAGGGCTCTGACCTCCAGGGGGCCCCCATATTTTTTCTTAGTCATTCTCACTCAGATATCATATTAGCATGGCATAAGTCATTACAAAATGTGTAGAATTGCAGGACATTTGCTTTAAAATGCACTTCTCTCTTCCACATGGCAAAGTGAGTAGAATTGAAAGAAATGTGTTATAAAATTGCAACGTTTTCTTTCTGCCCAATGGCAAAATAGCAGAAGTTGCAACATTTTCTTCACACACAATGGCAGAATGTGTAGAATTGCATGAAATTAACTTTTTTTTTAAATGGCTCCATGTTTTGGGGGCCACTTAAATGTTTTGTTGTGAGGTTTGGGACCTCCAACTAAGTCTCGCTTAGGCCCCCCAACATGCTAGTGCCAGCCCTGTATTGTTTCACTGTAGGTATTAACTGGCTCACTTCAATTGAAAAAAAGGTTGGTTTAAGGTTGGTGTGTGCTTCTGTGCAGAGTGCTGTTTTAAGTCTTAAATATCATAGCAGGTAAAGCAGACAAATGTGTTATGATCTAAATGTCTTCTGCAACCCGATTATAATGATCAATATAAAACGTGTTACAATACTGCAGTGAATCACAATAGGATTACATTTTGTGTACACATTGTAAGACACCAGCAGTGTCACTCTTTGTGGTGAGATAAGTTGCGAACAGAAGTAAGAGATATTGGTCTGTGGTGGCACCATCATTCACATATTCTCTAGCACTGACACATGGGAAAATAGAGAAAACATCCAGGTCACTGAGTATATCTTGATTCCATTAACTTGGAAGTACTTTTATTTTTAATAATTTGCCTCATGCAGGAGGGGATGAAGTTACTGTGATGCAATTATTTACATAGAATAAAAAGTATTACTGTATTTACATATGTGTGCTAGCAGATACATTTTAAAAGAAAAGAGAACTTTGCAAAATGTGCCAAAAACTTCAAATAGACATACGGTACTAGACAAAATGCTATACAAAGGGAAATGAAATGGTTTGTGAAATGTATAATGATTGGGTTGATTTCTGTAAAAATCAACGCCCTGATGGGAAACTGAGTTGAGTGACAATTTCCTGACTTCGCCATGCACCTGGATCAGAGCCTATTATTTTCGGATGATTGTATTTGACACTGGATTTGGTATTTACATATGTTTTGGAATGAACAGTACATGTGATGTCAGATGTATTTGTCTTTACAGTTAAGTTGCTGTTCACACGGCAGTAGACCTCTCATCCACGCTGGTGGTCTGTGAGTAAATAGATCCTGTCCTCGAGGCTCTGAAGTCCCGGGGCAGGTAGTACTTCATGAACTGACACATCCTGCAGGGAGCCTTGTTTATCAGTCTTATGAGAGGCCTTCTCAACTTTTCCCCCACAAAAACACAGAGGATGGGATTCAGGCAGCTATGGGAGTAGGCCATGGCCTCTGTGATCTGTAGAGTGAGTCTGATGGCTTTGCTACTCTCACAGCTTGAGTAGACCTCACTTAACTCCAAGGCCTTGAAAAATGACGTCATGTTGTACGGAGTCCAGCAGCAGAATAAACACCACAACCACAATGAGAATGAGTCAGAAGGCTACTCAGTACTCCATCCTCCAAAAAGCAGGCCATCAATCTGTGTGTAGCAGAACCCCATGATGACGAGGGGGATTAGCAGACCAAGTGTGTTCATTTTGAAAAGGTCAAAAAATCCCCAAGAGTGTCCATTATAGACAGGGTGACAATTTTCTTTCTCATTGTTTTTCTCCACTTTAAGAAACAGAACCTCAGGTAACGAGGCCAGGAATCCAGCCAGCCAGGTCACGACGACAGCGATAGCCCCATACTTCCGTGTTCTGGCTCTCATGGCGTAAACAGCATGGACCTGTCCACATTCATCAGGGTGATGAAGAAGATGCCACTGTAGAAGCCAACGTGGTAGGTGCTGAGGACCACTTTGCACATGATGTCACCAAACACCCACTGGTGTCTAGCGTGGTGGGCCAAGAAAGGCAAGGAGCAGACCAGGAGCAGGTCTGCCAAGTCCAGGTTCAGGAGACACATGTCAGTCATGTTACGTAGTCTCACCCCCAGCAGCATGACCCACAGGACCAGAACGTTCCCCAGAAACCCCAGGGTGAAGAAGAGATAGTACAGCACTGGCAGGAAGCTGGCTCCGTGTGCCTTGTACTTGCAAATGTCATCGTAATTGTTATTGTAGTCATATGTGGTACTTCAAATGTGTCTGCAAAATGTGTGCTGTAAAAGACCAGACGATGAGAATGAACCAAGCACCAATGATAAGAATGAACATTCTTAAAGACACAATCTGAAAGTTGTGCTAATTATCAAAATGTGGTCCACCAACAGCAATATTTACAGTACAATGGAGTAAATGCACATAGAAATAAAGTACTATGAGAAATATTTCATTTAAAAAAAACATGATTGGACGTTTGGGGCAGAAATATTGTAACACCAATTGCACTCTTTCCTCAAAATGAGTGTTTCTAAAAGTCAAGACATGTTAGACCTTAACTTACCCATATGCATAACTGGATGAGTTCTCATATGCATAACTGGATGAGTTCTCATATGCATAACTGGATGAGTTCTCATATGCATAACTGGATGAGTTCTCATATGCATAACTGGATGAGTTCTCATATGAGTAACTGGATGAATTCCCATTCTCAACCCTCACAGAGCTGAAGGGAATGGTTGTGGTGTTCCCCCTGAAATTCATTACCAATGATTTCAGCTTCTCAATTACAGGCGCATGTATCAATTGCCCATTTTGTACAGCATAAAATATGACATTACATTATTTACAGCAATGATGTAATTATTATAAGTTATTATGATAAATGTATTAATTGATGATACTATTAATGTTCAAATAGAGCTATTTGTCAACTAAAAAATATAAAGTCCCACCCACCCTGCTGTGGTGTGAACAG
This sequence comes from Oncorhynchus gorbuscha, assembly GCF_021184085.1. Classification (NCBI taxonomy): domain Eukaryota; kingdom Metazoa; phylum Chordata; class Actinopteri; order Salmoniformes; family Salmonidae; genus Oncorhynchus; species Oncorhynchus gorbuscha. The sequence continues at coordinate 16,315,044 of NC_060191.1, forward strand.
GATATCCAGTGATTTTCATCCCTGAAATTACATTTACATTACATTTAAGTCATTTAGCAGACGCTCTTCTCCAGAGCGACTTACAAATTGGTGCATTCACCTTATGACATCCAGTAGAACAGTCACTTTACAATAGTGCATCTAAATCTTAAAGGGGGGGGTGAGAAGGATTGCTTATCCTATCCTAGGTATTCCTTAAAGAGGTGGGGTTTCAGGTGTCTCCGGAAGGTGGTGATTGACTCCGCTGTCCTGGCGTCGTGAGGGAGTTTGTTCCACCATTGAGGGCCAGAGCAGCGAACAGTTTTGACTGGGCTGAGCGGGAACTGTACTTCCTCAGTGGTAGGGAGGCGAGCAGGCCAGAGGTGGATGAACGCAGTGCCCTTGTTTGGGTGTAGGGCCTGATCAGAGCCTGGAGGTACTGAGGTGCCGTTCCCCTGAGGTGCCATTCCCCTGTCTGTCTCTACCCCCACCCCTCTCATTCTGTAATTGTCTGTCTCTCTGTCTCTACCCCTCCCTCTCTCATTCTGTAAATGTCTGTCTGTCTCTACCCCTCCCCCCTCTCATTCTCTAATTGTCTGTCTGTCTGTCTCTACCCCCCTCTCTCATTCTCTAATTGTCTGTCTGTCTCTATCCCCCTCTCTCATTCTGTAATTGTCTGTCTGTCTGTCTCTACCCCCTCTCTCATTCTCTAATTGTCTGTCTGTCTGTCTGTGTCTACCCCCCTCTCTCATTCTCTAATTGTCTGTCTGTTTGTCTCAAATAAAATGTAACAAATGACCACTGAAATTGTTTTGATTATTCATTGCTAATTACAGGATTGCAATTCATTTGATGAAAGTTGCTTACAAAGTTATGTAAAAAAATACATATTTTTAAATAACTTGAATGTTATTAGGCTCAAGTCTGCAGAGACACTATGTTGAAGATTCAAGATACTGTACATCACTATGCACAGCAGAGTAACTTTTGCAAAGCATCCTGAAGCCAACCCTCACATACAGTAAGCATAATATACTCACTGTTAATCTGGGTTGAGTTGTCTGTCTGAGGGTTATACACTCTGGTGTGACAGTAGTTCTGGGGCCTGTAGGGACTCGTAACAAGGTGGGTTATTAAGGGAACCTACGTCTGCAGTTTTTTTTTCTCCAACAGATGTCTTTGGTGGAGGTGGTGTGGGGGTAAATGTGGCCAAACTCTACTGCTATGCTGAGTGCAGATTTAAATCCAAACGGAATGTATTTGTACCTGCACATCCCTGTGCATCATGAATGCTTGGACCACTACAGGAAGCTGGAGGAATCCATGCTGCAGGTTTAGTTTATGGAACACTGTAGACCCTTTTTTAAGATCATGAATGTATTATCTTATTTGAACAGAGGAGTGTCACTTCTCCCAAAGGCTTGATCTGTGCTGCAGACATGTTCACCACCAAGCAGGATATCCTGTAGATGATGCAAACTCATAGAGCTGCTCAAGCAACTAACTTTACTGCGAAGTGGTTAGCTGAAGACTGAACGCACGTTGCGTCATGACTGAGAGATGCATTAGTTCTAGCATCATTGCTAGCATTCAATTGTCTAAATATGGTGACTGCTGATATAATTCTTGTCTTTGAACAATTGAAATAAATTCTATGATGACTAGATTGATATGTGAGTTTTCTGGATCAAAACAATTCTAAGTAAACCTACTGTAAAGAAGATTTGAACCCACGTAATGTACCACGTGATGTAGCAGGATTGTTGTCTGTCTCATCTTTGAATTTAGCATTTTCAACTGAATAAAATATATTGTGGAGCAAACTGGAGTATAGGGGTGTACAGCAGCAGCATAAAATGACAACACAATGCTGAACAAATATGTTTGAGCACAACAAAATTCACAGGTTGATTTATTGAGAAAACCCTCCAGAAAGGAACACAAATACCTACTCAGCCAACAAAAGTTCAAAATAATCCAAAAGGTCAAATTCTTGCCTCGAAGTCCAAGTTCAAATTAATACCAAAACACGTCCTCAATCACAGGACGGTCAAAATTCTACCAAAATAATATTTGGCCAGAAAATGTAGCCAATGAGTAGCCTGCTCATGGTTGTGTTTTAATGGTATAACAAAAATGTGTGCATACAATAAGAATAAAAGTTGAGATAATCTCTATGCAAAACATATTGATATTATGCTGTAGCAAAATGTTGTGCAGGCCTGTACTGTACATGAAATACATACATGGGTAATCAAAACATAAACAGCCCATCACCCTTAAACAAATAGTCAGAGCTCATCAAAATACATTTAAAGTTAAATATTATACAGTTACACTTCATTTAAATGCAAGTCTGTGTTCAGAAGAATACTTCATTATTCCATACGAACAGAAATTGGTCTTCTGCTCAATGAAAAGGTATCAAACAGGTTTTCAGCAGTGGAAGTATTGTCTGTCAGCAGTACAATCACACAGCTGTGTTAGAAGTCTCGTTTTCTGATCCTCTGCTGCTCAGCATTGCATGTTTGCTGAGCTTCTTACACAGCGGATATCTGGAGAGCACAGTGCCCAAACACTTTCTGAATTTCTCTCCTACAAAAGCGTAGATGACTGGGTTGACACAGCAGTGAGCCAGAGCTATGGTCTCTGTCACCTCCATAGCTTTATCAAGCTGTGTTGAAGCCTCACAGCTATTCCCAATGTCAAACATTTGAAGGGTCTGGAGGAAAACCACAACGTTGTAAGGGACCCAGGAGACTACAAACACACCCACGATGGCGAATATCAGTTTCATGGCCCTGTCTTTTTTGGAGTTCCTTAACCTCTGTAGTACAGTGAGAATACTGATGTAACAAAAGACCACTATAGGCAGACATAGGACGAGCCCCACTCCGTTTTCACCAAAGTTCCGTAACAACTTCCATGTCTTCTCTGTGTCCTCTGGGTAAATCCGCTGGCAACTTGAACCACTGTCCTCGTCATCCTCCCACACTTCTGCTGCGAAGATAGCTTCAGGGAGAGCAGCGCCGATGGACGCTACCCAGACGATGATGCTTGCCAGCGCTCCGTAGCGCAGCGTCCTGGCCCTCATGGCGGCCACGGCGTGAACGATGGCCAGGTAGCGATCCATACTCATCAGGGTCACAAACAGGATGCTGCTGTAGAAGCCCACCTGGTAGGCACCAGCCATGATCTTACACGGACTGTCCCCTTCAAACTCATGACCCTGGGCGTGGTAGGCCCAGAGAGGCAAGGAGAGGGCGAGGAGCAGGTCAGATAGGGCTAGGTTCAGCAGACAGATGTCTGTCATGGTCTTCAGTTTCATGTACTTGAGGAGGACCCAGAGCACCAGACTGTTGCCTGTCAGACCCAGGGTGAACACCAGGTAGAAGAGAATGGGCTGGTAGTTGGACCCTTGGGTTAGACTGGTGCCAGTGCTACAGGGGCTGTTCATGATGCCATAGTAGTCATCGCCACTGTAATCATCTGTGCTGGTGGCCTCGGTTGTATTCATCTTACTGAGGAAAAAAGGATGGTGTGAATTGTTAGTTAACAGTCAATGCTGTATTGTGTGCATCCCATTGTCATGGCCCTAGTAGTAGTTTAATAGGATCTCTATGTTATAAACCCTCAAAGTTCCAGAATGGGGTTAAAATGGCAGCCATATTGGTCAAGGAGACATCAGTCTAATTGGAATGAGGCATAATCCTGATTTTACATATGTAGAAATGTGATATCAGAAATGCATGTTCTAGGCATGTGATATTAGAAATGCATGTTCTAGGCATGTGATATCAGAAATGCATGTTCTAGGCATGTGATATTAGAAATGCATGTTCTAGGCATGTGATATCAGAAATGCATGTTCTAGGCATGTGATATTAGAAATGCATGTTCTAGGCATGTGATATCAGAAATGCATGTTCTAGGCATGTGATATTAGAAATGCATGTTCTAGGCATGTGATATTAGAAATGCATGTTCTAGGCATGTGATATTAGAAATGTGTAATATACATATTGTCAACCTAAAATATGAACATATAATTATAAATGTAGTTTATACGGGTTTTATGTCAAGTTTCTGTAAAAATAGCCTCTAAAATACACTGAGACCAGCCACCCGGATGGCTGATGAAACTGAGGAGTATTTCTGTCTGTAGTAAAGCCCTTTTGTAAAAAAACTCATTCTGATTGGCTGGGCCTGGCTCCCAAGTGGGTGGGCCTATACCCTCTAAAGCCCACCCATGGTTGCACCCCTGCCCAGTCATGTGAAATCCATTATTTCAATTGACTGATGTCCTTATATGAACTGTAACTCAGTAGAACCATTGAAGTTGTTGCATGTTGCGTCTATCTTTTTGTTCAGTATGTATGTAAACAGACCACAAATGTCACTATAGAGGGTGGTGCGGAAAGCCCAGTACATCACTGGGGCCGAGCTCCCTGCCATCCAGGACCTCAATATGAGGCAATGAGGCAATATGAAAGGAAGGCCCAGAAAATTGTTAGACTCCAGCCACCCAAGCCATAGACTCTTTCTTCTCTCTCCTTTCGGCACACCAAGTGGTACCGGAGCAACAAGTCTGACAGCAACAGGCTCCGGAACAGCTTCTATCCCCCAAGCCATAAGACTGCTAAATAGCTAACAAAATGGCTACACAGACTATTTGCATTGACTCTTTTATTTGATTTACATTTTTGCACTGACTCTACACACTCACTCACACACACTCACACTGACCCTCCAACACAAGCACACACACCATTTGCTCACACACACACATAACACGCACACACATTCATACCCACTCTACACACATGCACACACATTCATACCCACTCTACACACATGCACACACACTCACATAAAATCGTCATATACACTGCTGCTACTCTGTTTATCATATATCCTGATGCCAAGTCACCTTTTACCCTGACACATACATGTATGTACCTCTACCACTCCAGTATACCTGCACATTGTATACTGTATATGGTATTGGCTCTGACCCTGTATGTAGCTTACTTACTTTCTCTTGTTCTTCTTATTTCTATTTCTAGTGTGTTTTTGTTCTACTTTACTTCATGTTATAGTACTACTGGTATCAATTACTGCGTTGTTGGGAAATAGCTTGCAAGAAAGGCATTTCACTGTACTTGTGCACGGGACAATAAAACTTGAAACAGTTTTTGTTTTCTTGGAAAGCTAGGAGTGCTATTATATGATACCATATCTGTACTTGTTGCATTTACAACTTGTCACATTTACAACTTGTCTAAGTCCTATCATTAATTGATATCAGCCAGTGTATGGCTGTGTATTCACTGCATTGTTTGAATGGTATTTGAAAAATGTATGGAATCATTCCTCTAAAACTGTCTGGCTAGCTAGCTAACAAACAAACATACAGTGCAGAAACATTCTTCAAATTCAATATTTTACACAATACCTTATCCACCCTGACCAAAATGACTGACTTTTGTCCCATTATAAGAAGGTTAATGTTCATTCTAGTATTCTACTTCCTAATTCTATGCCTTTTTTTCTGAATGGTTACCTGCACACTGCCAAGATTATAAAATCATATGTTACTTCAAATGTTAATTTGTCACTCATCCCCCTACTTACACCATTATGGCATCATACTTGTATTACTTAATATTTTAGCAACATGTAATCTATCAGTTTCCATGGTAACTGTGTTTTAACTAATGATTATTTAAAATAAATTACAATGCTTTCAAATGAATCACAGTGTCACACCCTGACCTGATTTCTATGTTTTGGCCGGGTATGGTTCTCAATCAATCAATTAGCTGTCTATCGTTGTCTCTGATTGGGAATCATACTTAGGTAGCCCTTTTTCCTTCCTTTTTGTGTGGGTAGTTAACTTTGTTATTAAGTTTATTTTAAAAGAAAAGAAAATGTACGCTCACCACGCAGCACTTTGGTCTACTTCCAATGACACCCGTGACACAGAGTGTAATGATAAACTTTAAAACATTATGATGACTGATATGAAGAGAAATGTGTCATTCGAAACAACCTGTGGGAATTAACCTACTCTACATACTTGATGGAGATTACAAAGAAACAGCCCCTTATAATACATCTTCGGAAATCTTATGTCGTACAACAAAGGCATTTATTACTGTCATTGTCAAGGTTATGTAAGCTGAAGACTGACATGTTTTGGTTCAAAGAACAACAGCTACAAATCTTTGACACACTGATTGTTAATTTTAAAGGTTATTACCACGTAGGGCCATATTAATGTACTAATACAATGTGTTCTTTAAAAAATATATATCTAAAAATTAAACATAACATTTTCAAAACCATACTTTTTCCCTCAGAATGTATGTATTGACAGATCCCCAAAAATGATTCAAGCACAGAACTGTAAATGGATCTAAAGACTATTTCTACATGCTCTTTAATCCTAACCAGAATCAAACCACAACCCATATGATCTCACACATCACCAACCACCACCACCTGCTAAATACTGACACCCCCTATTGACAGACCCCATTTTGTAGTTCCTGTGAAGCTAACACCCCTTCAGACTGTCTGTGCCTGCGTTGGCTGTATGTCTATAAGCAGGCTATGATGAAGTGAAAATGTATGTTATTTACCCCAGTCTCTTCTTTTCTGATGTACAGATTGAATGCTGTAACCCTTCCTCTGGTGATAACGTGTGTGCTGGTTGAAACAGTGTGGCCGGGAAACTACTCTTAGGTTTTGTCTACTCTATTCTTTTGTACCAGTGATTGCAACTTTTTTCTAGTAAGGTGTGCTCCAGATAACTATTTTCTTTGCATTGCTGCATTGAGCAGGCTGAGGTGTGAATGTGGGTTTCCTGTAATGGCCCTCTAACTAAATGTCTGGGAATGAGTGTGGGTGAGGGAAACATCACCAAACATACATATATCTGTTACACATCTGGTGGGAGTGTGCCAGCAACCACAGAGTTGCTGACATCAGAACCTCATGTGCCGCCTGTTGCCGTTGTGCCCTTGAGCAAGTCACTTAATCTTTTACACGATTTAATGGCACTGCTCTGGGCTTTTTCCAGCCTCTTGTGCTTATCTTACAATAGTTTGCTTCCATATTGGACGAGATTTGACAATATGCGTTTCCTAGAAAGTTCTACAAAGCTATTTATGTAGAATTTTCTGGCACACTCCCACCAGATTTTCCCATCAGCCCTGAGATTCAAACCGGCAACCGTTCGGTTACCAGCCTACCTCTCTAAACCTCAACCTCCTTCTACTACTACAGACATAACCCACACAAGGACTACGAGAAGTAGCTGGCCGTTTACTTCCTTGACACTTCTGAGTCTCACTTCCTTATTTCATGTAAGCTATGTCAAGGCTATGTTCCTGTGTTGTTTTGGTGTGAAGTGATGTCTCTCTGTGCATGTAGACCAAGCTGAATAAGTCAACATTAAGTAAAACGTACAGGGGGGAAATGTCACCAAACAAGACTTTATTGATATTTTCTAAATGCCCGTTACATACAGAATACCGTATACCATTAACAAACTGTCAAAAGTGTGGTTTGAAATAAAAAAGAAACATGTTATTGAAAAAAATGAAGACAAGGTAATCACAAATCCTATACAGTCTATGTGTACGGTATATAGTACGTAACATAACATTGTTAAGTGGCAGTGGTTTCATGCCACATACTATTGTGTTGTCTATTTACAAACCAGCAGTCTCAGCTTTTTTATTTGTGTATATTTTTTAAACAGACAGCTGTGTAGTGACACTTTGTGGTTAGCTTGTTAAAAAGCAGATACCCCAGTCAGGTTTTTGTCACATTCTTAGATGAAAAAACCCTGTAATATACAAATATAACTAACTATATGTACAGTGCATTTGGAAAGTATTCAGACCCCTTGACTTTTTCCAAATTTTGTTACATTACAGTCTTATTCTAAAATTGATTCAATAGTTTTTCCCCCTCCTCAATCGACACACAATACCCAATAATGACAAAGCAAAAACTGATTTTTATTGCAACAAAATACTAAAAGAAATGAAATATCACATTTACATAAGTATTCAGACCCTTTACTCAGTGCTTTGTTGAAGAACCTTTGGCAGCGACTACAGCCTACAGTCTTCTTGGGTATGACGCTATAAGCTTGGCACACCTGTATTTGGGGAGTTTTTCTCATTCTTAATAATAATAATAATATATACCATTTAGCAGACGCTTTTATCCAAAGCGACTTACAGTCATGTGTGCATACATTCTACGTATGGGTGGTCCCGGGGATCGAACCCACTACCCTGGCGTTACAAGCGCCATGCTCTACCAATTGAGCTACAGAAGGACCTCTAAAACTGTCAGGTTGGATGTGGAGCGTTGCTGCATAGCTATTTTCAGGTCTATCCAGAGATGTTCAATCGGGTTCAAGTCCGGGTTCTGGCTGGGCCACTGAAGGACATTCAGAGACTTGTCCTGAAGCCACGCCTGCATTTTCTTGACTGTGTACTTGGGGTTGTTGTCCTGTTGGAAGGTGAACCTTTGCCCCAGTCTGAGGTCCTGAGCACTCTGGAGCAGGTTCTCATCAAGGATCTCTCTGTACTCCGTTCATCTTTTCCTTGATCCTGACCAGTCTCCCAGTCTTTGCCACTGAAAAACATCCCCACAGCATGATGCCGCCACTACCATGTTTCGCTGTAGGAATGGTGCCAGGTTTCCTCCAGACGTGATGCTTGGCATTCAGGTCAAAGAATTCAATCTTGGATTCATCAGACCAGAGAATGTTGTTTCTCATGGTCTGAGAGTCTGTCATGTGCCTTTTACTGAGGAGTGGCTTCTGTCTGGCCACTCTACCATAAAGGCCTGATTGGCAGAGTGCTGTAGAGATGGTTGTCCTTCTGGAAGGTTCTTCCATCTCCACATAGGAACTCTGGAGCTCTGTCAGAGTGACAATCGGATTCTTGGTCACCTCTCTGACCAAGGCCCTTCTCCCTCGATTGCTCAGTTTGGCCAGGCGGCCAGCTCTAGGAAGAGTCTTGGTGGTTCCAAAGTTCTTCTATTTAAGAATGATGGAGCCACTGTTTTCTTGGGGAACCTTCAATGTTGCAGAACTGTTTTGGTACCCTTCCCCAGATCTGTACCTTGGCACAATCCTGTCCGACCTCATGGCTTGGTTTTTGCTCTGACATGCACTGTCAACTGTGGGACCTTATATAGACAGGTGTGTGCCTTTCCAAATCATGTCGTATCAATTGAATTTACCACAAGGGGACTCCAACCAAGATGTAGAAACATCTCAAGGGTGATCAACGGAAACAGGATGCACCTGAGCTCAATTCCGAGCAAAAGGTCTGACTACTTATGTAAATAAGGAAGGGAAAGGGGTCTGAATTACTTTCTGAATACACTGTACATACTGTCATTTAAAAAAACTTTTTCACACTTCACACAATACCACATGAGGACTCAACTAACACTCTTTAAAGGTATCTATCAACAAAGGAATTGGAGCATGTAAAGATACAAAAGAGCAACTGATAACTACTGTATCTACTGTAAGCATAGATTCACAGCTAGGGTGGCCACACTTTCAAAGAAATCCTCCTTACATTTGTTTGTAGTTTTTCCTTACATCTTTTACTGTCTTTTCCCTTCTCAAAGTTTGTATATTTGAATTGTGCTTGTATACAAGTCAATCTACATCAATCTTGTAGATGTTATTTCAGAAGACCTGGAATAGACTGAGCTTTTTCGCTCAGACAACTCACTAATATTAGGCCTGGCGAAGCACATTGGCATCCATTTTCTTAGTAACTTCAGGACAAGACTCATGAATTTCTGCCCTACAAAGGCATAGATGATCGGATTCAAACAACAGTGTGTGAACGCTATCACCTCTGTCCACTGCATTGCCAGGTCTATGTTCTTGTAAGTTGTACAGTCCCCAAAATAGCTTTGTTCCTCCAGATAACGCAGGAGAATGACCACATTGTATGGGGTCCAAAAGCAAAAAAAGACCACTACTATGATGATTATCAGTTTGATGGCTTTGTGCTTTTTGGTGGTTTTGATATTGACTAACATCGGAACGATTCTGCAATAGCAGATCACCATGACGGAGAGAGGGAGAAGTAGACCCAAGACATTCATCTCTAAATAAGAAACCTGGCGCCACATGCTACCGTCTGGATACTCTGGTTCACATATTGTAAGCCCAGACTCATTATTTACTTTTGTGAAGATGATTGTAGGCAGAGAGGCACAGAGACTGAGAGCCCACATGAACAGAGACAGAGTGACCCCTACTCTGACAGATCTGAGCCTGGCCATTTTGTGAGAGTGGACTATGACCACATAGCGATCCACTGTCAAGATCACCATGGAGAAGATGCTGCCATAAAACCCCAGTATGTACAGTCCGGTTACCAGTCGGCACATAAAGTCCCCCAGGAGCCACTCGGCTGAGGTGGCATAGTGGGACCAGAAAGGCAGGGAGATGACGAAGAAAAGGTCAGACAGTGCCAGGTTGAAGAGACAGAGGTCTGTCATGCTTCTGGTCCTCCTAAACTTCACCAGGACATAGACCACCAGGCCGTTACCGATGAAGCCCACGATGAAGACCAGGCTGTAGAATGTAGGCAGAAACACCCGTCCAAACTCCTTCACATTGGCAGTGTTGCATGGCTGGCCCTCTGATGTATTTAACCCTTCTCCATCATCGTAGTAGGCAGAATAGTTATAATCTGTTGTTGGCTCCATATCCTTGTCTGTAGAATGACAGAAATAGTATTGTTATTAGTCAAGGTGGTGTGCTTTCATTCAAAATCAACCTGAATTGTCATAGTGGCAATCTGCAGTTGCAAATAAATCTGCAAACAATCTGCAAAAAATAAAAAAGGAGCCACCCTGCCACTGTTTGGTTAAACAGCTGAGGGATGGGGCTGGACAAATGGAACCTACTAATTATAATAATCATTTTGGGGAGGTGCTTATATTAGTCCTGTTACACACTTGTGGGAATTTACTTGTTCATCTTTGTAATGGAAATGTGTTTCTTGCATATGAAGTTGGGGTGGCAGGTAGCCTAGTGGTTAGAGCGTTGGACTAGTAACAGGAAGGTTGCAAGATCAAATCCCCGAGCTGACAAGGAAAAAAATCTGTTATTCTACCCCTGAACAAGGCAGTTAACCCACTGTTCCTAGTCCATCATTGAAAATTAGAAGTTGTTCTTAACTGACTTGCCTAGTTAAATAAAGGTTAAAAAAAAGATCCTGACACACGCAGGGAGTGGGGTCACGGCCTGGGTTCAACATTGTCCAGGGCCCCTGGAGCAATTGGGGTTAAGTGCCTTGCGCAAGGGCACTGTAATAGATTCTTAACCTTGTTGGCTCCATATTCATATACATACTGTAGCTATGGATGCACGGACCATCCATGAGATCAATATTATAGTTTAAGCTATACTGTGTTTGTTTACAATTACATTGTTTACAAACAATGGAGTGAAACAATCTTATATTTTAGATTTCTATTGGTGTACAACAGCTTATATGAATGATAAATTATACCCTTTACAAATCATTGGTTATATATATCATTAATTTAAATGCAAAAACAATCACAAATTCCCCCTTTAAATTGTTCCTTTGAAATATTATTGTTGTACTGAATATTCATCAAAACAAACAAAACAAACACAAGCGTCATGTCCATAGGCAGCACAGGGGCACATGCCCTCTTTCCCGATCCCTCAGATTTGTCCTGTTTTATAAAAAATGCAAGCAATTTTTTTGTTAATTTTGTTTGTTTGTTTCTCTGTAATACTACTAGCCACCTAGCAATTTTATGAAGTTGGGTTTAGCTAGTCCGGATAGGTTCCCAACCTCAGAACTAGCTACCAAGAAGCCATTTCTACCTATCAATCAGGTTAGAGTAGCTTGTCTAACTATCTTAGCTGGCATGTCTTCTGGCAAGGTTGGTAGATTACTAAATGTACTGAATAAGACTCACATTAATTTACAGATTTTACCCAGATTTGAGCAGAGAAGCATATTTAGTTTGTTATACAGGCTGATTATACAGATTATGGGGCTGCTCTGACACCTTCAGGTGCTTATAGGTGTTCACTACACCGTCAAATAAATCTAGAAAGTCATAGTCAACCCTGTTCCTGGAGAGCTACTGTAGGAGAGCTACTGTAGGAGAGCTACTGTAGGAGAGCTACTGTAGGAGAGCTACTGTAGGAGAGCTACTGTAGGAGAGCTACTGTAGGAGAGCTACTGTAGGAGAGCTACTGTAGGAGAGCTACTGTTGGTTTTCACTCCAATCCTAATCCAGGGCACCTGATTCTAATAATTAGCCGGTGGATAAACTGAATTAGGTTAGTTACAACTAGGGTTGTATTGAAAACCTAAAGGAGGGTAGCTCTCCAGGAATAGAGTTGGAGAGTCCTGTAAGTAGTCTATAATTCATATTATATATATTAACAAAAGTGTATTTAAATTGGGGCACAAATTGAGTACGGTAATCCAATGGCTATCTTTTTTAAACTCTATTCATCACTTCAAGTAATTATGTAATTTTTGTTCATTTTTAATGCTTACAATAACACAAGCATAAATAATTGTTGTGTTACCTCTTAGAAATAGGTATAGATTTGATAGGTTTCTAGATGTTGACAAAAAGTACTCACCAGGTATAATTAATGATCAATTAGCTCTTTGGTGTTTCTTCTCTGAGTCTATTGAAGATGAATGTATTGTCCTGATATGCAATAGCCTATATTACTGCTGCTGCATTCCTCCACCTCCCTTAGAAGGAGGTACTGTGAAAGTATTACAGTGATGTTGGGCTTGTTTCATGCTGGTAATTTTAGACTCTGAGGTTTGGTTGTACACTCTTAGAAAAAAAGGTGCTATCTAGAAGCGAAAGGGTTCTTCGGCTGTCCCCATTGGAGAACCCTTTTTGATTCCAGGTAGAACCTTTTTATGTTCCAAGTAGAAAACTTTCCATATAGGGTTATACATGGAATTCAAAAGAGTTCTACCTGGAACCAAAAAGAGTTCCACCTGGATCCAAAAAAACGTTATCCTATGTGGACTGCCAAAACACTTTTGGAACTCTTTTTTTCTAAGAGTGTAGTCTTTTGAAAGTCAAAGTCAACACATGTCCTGATATGATCACAAGCAAACATTCTGTTTGTCAGAGAGTAGAGCATGCACTTGTGGGACAAATGGTGTGGAGGGACCCAGAGCCATAGATAGAGATACAGTATATGGCGCTGGAGCAAACCCTCCACCCCAATTTTTGTATTTTTTATGGAATATATTCAAAAAAATATATGATTTAATTCCATCCATTTTACATGATAAGGGAAAAAAAGTCAGCATGAGGCACACCATGAAGAGTGAAATACAGCAAAGTAGCCTTTTTATGTAGCAGTAGAGTGTAACGGCTTTCGTCTGTTGAATGAAGAGAGTCAGACCGAAAATGCAGCGTGTAGGTTACTCATGACTTTAATGAAAGTATCGCGGTACATGAAATAACTGAACTAAATACAAAAACAACAGACCGGACCGTGAAACTAATTACAGCCTATCTGGTGACTACAACACAGAGACAGGAACAAACACCCACAAACTACAAAGCGAAACTCAGGCTGCCTAAATACGGTTCCCAATCAGAGACAACGATAAGCACCTGACTCCAATTGAGAATCGCCTCAGGCAGCCAAGCCTATTCAACACCCCTAATCAGCCGCGATCCCAAATATTACAAACCCCAATACGAAAACAACATATAAATCCATGTCACACCCTGGCCTACCCAAACATATAACAAAAACACAAAATACAATGACCAAGGCGTGACATAGAGACTGTATGTAGCCCTTCCTGCAGTCAAATGATCGAGTGGCCTCATGGGTGAAATGTTATTAAAAAGTTTAATAAATTCATAATTAATAAACATTTAAAAATGTAAACACAGAAAATCCGGTGTTTCTATGTCAAATTATTATATTTCAGTCCTCTGTGAAGTATATAAAGTGGAATATTGGGATGCAAACTCAAAATTATTGACACTTCAACTCTATATTTGTATTTTTGTATTTATTATGGATCCCCACCAGCAAAATGAAGGCAGGTCATACCATTTTAAAACATTATAATACATTCACAGGTTTCACAACACACCGTGTGCCCTCAGGCCCCTACTCCACCACTGCCACATATCTACAGTACTAAATCCATGTGTATGTACAGTGTGTATGTATAGTGAGTATGTTATCGTGTGTGTGTATGCATGTGTCTGTGCCAATGTTTGTGTTGCTTCACAGTCCCCGCTGTTCCATAAGTTGTTTTTTAAATCAGTTTTAAAAATCAAATTTTCCTGCTTGCGTCAGTTACTTGATGTGGAATAGAGTTCCATGTAGTCATGGCTCTATGTAGTACTGTGTGCCTCCCATAGTCTGTTCTGGACTTGGGGACTGTGAAGAGACCGCTTGTGGCATGTCTTGTGGGGTATGCATGGGTGTCCGAGCTGTGTGCCAGTAGTTTAGACAGACAGCTCGGTGCATTCAACATGTCAATACCTCTCATAAATAAAAGTAGTGATGAAGTCAATCGCTCCTCCACTTTCAGCCAGGAGAGATTGACATGCATATTATTGATATTAGTTCTCTGTGTATACATCCCAGCTGTGCTGCCCTGTTCTGAGTCAATTGCAATTTTCCTAAGTCCTTTTTTGTGGCACCTGACCACACGACTGAACAGTAGTCAAGGTGAGACAAAACTTGTAGCTGTAGGATCTGCCTTGTTGATAGTGTTGTTAAGAAGGGGGAGCATCACTTTATTATAGACAGACTTCTCCCCCTTCTCCCCCTTCTACTACTGCATCAATATGTTTTGACCATGACAGTTTACAATCCAGGGTTACTCCAAGCAGTTTAGTCATCTCAACTTGCTCAATTTCCACATGATTTATTACAAGATTTAATTGAGGTTTAGGGTTTAGTGTGTGTTTTGTTCCAAACTAACTGCAGCTTTTTGTTGAGTGTTGCAGTCACATCGAATCACACTATTATCTGATTTGAAGTCACACAGTGACCTCCTGTGGGCAGAGTTTGTGACAACTTCACTATTCATTAATAACAGTATGATAATTACACCATACATGTTGTTAAGTGAACATGATTTTGTGCAATCCTCAAACAGATCGATCCATATCTGATCTGAAGAATAAAATCATTCCATCATCTTTGTGCAAAGTATCTAACACTAGAATGACATTATTATAAAGTTAGAAATATATTTTCAGTTTCTGTTCATTTTAGTTTTTTTATTTGAACAGTGAAATATCAATGTTCTCTAGATATTATTTTAAATGTAACCATTGCAACCACTGCAGAAATATTGCAAAGAATAAGTATTTTGTTGACACAGCTTCCACAACGGGATATGACGTCAAGCATTTCATTAACTGTAAAACCACTCATGTCATCTACAGATTGGAATGTCCACAGTGCAAGGTGTTCTACATTGGCCGGACAAAGAGACGCCTTCAAGACCGCTTAGCGGAACACAAGTACGCCATACGGGTAGGCAATGAAGACTACCCCATGGTAAGGCACTACAAGTCCTTACACCATGGCAACCCTGCCTCCCTACAAGCTATGGGTATTGATCATATTCCGGCCTCTATTAGAAAAGGGGACCGTCTTAAACAGTTAAACCAAAGGGAAAGTTTTGGGATTTACAAACTACAAGCCACTAAATACCCTGGTTTAAATGAAGATATGGATTTACAAACTACAGGCCACTAAATACCCTGGTTTAAATGAAGATATGGATTTACAAACTACAAGCCACTAAATACCCTGGTTTAAATGAAGATATGGATTTCTCACCCTTCCTGTAGGGTCGTGATAGGACCATTTGCTGTCATCTCGTGGACATTTTGCTCAATTGCCCTCAGCTATGTTTAGACTGTTGTTGTTCATGTTTGCTGTGTTCTAGTGTACTATGGAATATATTGCCTCCTTATTCTTGACACTTCTCCCAGTCATATTTAAGGTTAGAACTACCTTTCTAGGCGTTCTGATAGTTCTAGCTTGGAGTTGAATTTTTTGATAACATAGCTACAGTATTTCACTTTTTAATGTGCATAATATTGCTTACTAGGTGTGTCCAATCAATTTTGTGACCACTCCCTCTTCAAATTAGGGCTAATTGAAAAAGCTGTTCAAAAGAGGACATTGTATTATTTTTTTTGTACTCCCTGACCATGACCAGGCCATGCAGCCGAAACGCGTCGGATTAAAAAAAAAAACTTGTTTCTATTGAACATGCCATACAAATAAATTAATTGTAATTAATTATATGAAGAGTGCTTTGGTCCTCCTTTCTTTTTTGTTCTCTAGATATTCTTGAATGATCAGCAATTTGTGTAATGTACAGTAAGTGGGCCGTTTGTGGTGCGCAAAGAAAGGGGCGGGGTTTAAGTGTATAAGTTATTGCAAGGGATGCTGGGATCCAGAGTTTAAATTCAAATAGTTGGATTTTCAGTATGATGAAACAGAGTTTTATGGTATTGGCAACTATGAGTTCTTCATTATCGATGCGTTCGCTTAACTCAATAGAAATAACCTTTTAATTAATATGCTCACCATGCCCAGATAGTGCCACTTTACAGCCTGCCTAGGAACTGGATTCATTCTTTCCACAGTACTATTAAATTATTCCCAATTTACACCTTTATAGTAGCAGTTTTATTAAATTGATGTATAAACAGCGATCAAAACGTGAATGTGTTTTAAGTTAAATGTGGCTCTCAATAAAAAATATAAAAACTGTAAATGAAAACTGTCGCGTTGTGTGAGTCCCAGTCCCTACCGCTCGCTCGCCTTCTGGAGCTGGCAGTGAATTCCCAATGAGCATGATTGACGTTAGAGTGCTGACGAAGGCGGGTTTGGACTAGAACAGGGACAACAGGCATATACACGGATTATTCCAAAATCGCTTTGCAATTACCTGCTATGAGAATATGAAAATGAATTGAAACAATGTTTGAGTCGACGTAAGTACACTATTCTACCTATCACATCCTGAAAGATTATGTGGTTACTTTGTGTCTCTGGGCTGCGACTTTTTGTTGTGTAGACAACTGTTACTATGTTGCAGGACTTTAGTCTGTCAAATTTCAGCAGTCACTTTTGTATGGACCTGTAAATCCTATTTTGCAATTGATGTGAAACTAATGTGTAATTCTTATTTTTAAATAGCCTAGCCTACTGACATTTTGTTTACTGTATTGTCGCATAGAAGTAATCAAACAATTCTCAACTATTGTTTCATTAGAAAAATAGCACCCATATTTTGTTTAAGAATGATAAAATAACACTTTTTTTTGTTTTATCGGTTATTTGGATATCAATGGGCTTACATATCAGTAGAGCTTTGGTGTCCTTAATGACAGGACAAAAGGAAAATATTGAGGATAGCCAAGCATTTACCATTGAAGTTGGATATTAGCAAAAACAGTCAGTGCCACATGCAGAAGATGGACTTTGGAGAAGTCAACACAGCCACAAAACCTCCAATAGGGTAAGTGAGGAATTTGAGGTTTCTAATAACTGTTGTTTGTCTTTCCCATTCCAAATATGTATGTGAATGAGTATTGTGTTTGAATAACTGTTTAAACAATCAAATTATCATAATATTGAGGAATGGTGATGGAGACCAACTTGGTCATAAGGTCACTTGACACAAGAGAAACATGGAGAAAGCCTATTTTCGACCTAGCAGGCCTTTGAGTTGCATGAAGCTCATTTGTGATCGGACGGTCAGTCTTTTTTCACCTTTATTGAACTAGGCAAGTCATTTAAGAACACTCTTATTTTCAATGACAGCCTACGAAAATTGGGTTAACTGCCTTGTTCAGGGGAAGAACAACATATTTATACCTTCTCAGCTCAGGGATTTGATCTTGCAGTTGCAACCTTTCCGTTACTAGTCCAGGGCTCTAACCACTAGGCTACCTGCCGCCCCCGTTTTACATTCTTACTGTAGCTCTGTCAAATATATACTGAACAAAAATATAAATGCAACAAGCAATGAAACATGGGACCAACACTTTGCATGTTGCATTTATATTCTTGTTCAGTGTGTATACATACATACATACATACATACATACATACATACATACATACATACATACATACATACATACATACATACATACATACATACATACATACATACATACATACATACATACATACATACATACATACATACATACATACATACATACACACACACACTAACGTTCAAAAGATTGGGGGCACTTAGAAATGTCCTTGTTTTCCATTAAACGAGTTGCAAAATGAATAGGAAATATAGTCAAGATGTTGACAAGGTTATAAATAATGATTTTTAATTGAAATAATAATTATCCTTCAAACTTTGCTTTCGTCAAAGAATCCTCCATTTGCAGCAATTACAGCCTTGCAGACCTTTGGCATTCCAGTTGTCAATTTGTTGAGGTAATCTGAAGAGATTTCACCCATTCTTCATGAAGCACCTCTCACAAGTTGGATTGGCTTGATGGGCACTTAAGTACCATACGGTCAAGCTGCTCCCACAGCTCAATAGGGTTGAGATCCGGTGACTGTGCTGGCGACTCCATTATAGACAGAATACCAGCTGACTGCTTCTTCCCTAAATAGTTATTGCATAGATTGGTGCTGTGCTTTGACTCATTGTTCTGTTGTAGGAGGAAATTGTCTCCAATTAAGCGCCGTCCACAGGGTATGGCATGGCGTTGCAAAATGGAGTGATAGTCTTCCTTCTTCAAGATCCCTTTTACCCTGTACAAATCTCCCACTTTACTATCACCAAAGCACCCCCAGAACATCACATTGCCTCCACCATGCTTGACAGATTGTGTCAAGCACTCCTTTTCATTTTTTCTGCGTCTCACGAATGTTCTTCTTTGTGATCCGAGAACCTCAAACTTAGATTTGTCTGTCCATAACACTTCTTACCAATCTTCCTCTGTCTAGTGTCTGTTCTTTTGCCCATCTTAATCTTTTATTTTTATTGGACAGTCTGAGATATGGCTTTTTCGTTGCCATTCTGCCGAGAATGCCAGCATCCCGGAGTCACCTCTTCACTGTTGACGTTGAGACTGGTGTTTTGCACTAGACACTCTAATGTACTTGTGATCTTGCTCATCTGTGCACCGGGGCCTCTCACTCCACTTTCTATTCTGGTTAGAGACAGTTTGAGCTGTTCTGTGAAGGGATTAGCACACTGCGTTGTACAAGATCTTCAGTTTCTTGTCAATTTCTCGCATGGAATAGCCTTTATTTCTCAGAACGGTTTCAGAAGAAAGTTCTTTGTTTCTGGCCGTTTTGTGCCTGCAATCAAACCCACAAATGCTGATGCTCCAGATATTCAACTGTAACATCTGCTCCTGTAACGCCCTCTACTGCTTATCCTGTGTCTCCTTGACCTGCCGCCACTCCTCCAGTACTCTCTCCCTGTGTGTGTGTGTGTGTGTGTGTGTGTGTGTGTGTGTGTGTGTGTGTGTGTGTGTGTGTGTGTGTGTGTGTGTGTGTGTGTGTGTGTGTGTGTGTGTGTGTGTGTGTGTGTGTGTGTGTGTGTGTGTGGAGACAGGTGTGCTGGAGTCAGAGCAGATCCCCACCAGCTGCAACCTGTTCCATAATCAAGACCTCTACATATACTCAACCCTGCCACTTCCACGCTGCCAGATTGTAATCTCTGCTCCTTCTGCCCGCGCTGACTCTGGTCCCTGTCTCCAGTCCCACGTCTTGTCATTCTGCTACTCTGTTCTTGATTCCCCACTCTACTACTACCTTGGATTCCCTCTGGACCTGCTTACCCTGTCTCAAACCCTCTCGATCCACCCTCAGCCTCCGCACCTGTTTTCCAGCAACCTGCCGGAGCTTCCCCTGACCTGCACTCCAGTCTCTTCATCTGAGTCTGCTCTTGGGTTCCCCTGTTCCACAACTAGTCTAAAGAAGGCCAGTGTTATTGCTTTAATCAGAACAACAGTTTTCAGCTGTGGTAACATAATTGCAAAAGGGTTTTCTAATGATCAATTAGCCTTTTTAAAATAATAAACTTGGATTAGCTAACACAACGTGCCATTGGAACACAGGAGTGATGGTTGCTGATAATGGGACTCTGTACACCTATGTAGATATTCCATAAGAAATCTGTCATTTTCAGCTACAATAGTCATTTACAATATTAACAATGTCCACACTGTATTTCTGATCAATTTGCTGTTATTTTAATGGACAAAAATGTGCTTTTCTTTCAAAAACATGGACATCTCTAAGTGACCCCAAACTTTTGAACGTGTGTATATGGCTATATTCTTAAAAAAAACACTTCATGAATTGTTGTAAGCATAAAACTATTTTTCTCTTCTCTCTTTAGTTGAGGTAGTTGTCAGCAGACAGACACATCAAAAGCCATGGCATACAGTACTGTATGTATTGACTAGCAGAGAATTCCAGTTGAATTCTATAGAAAATACATGTATGACCACTGATTGGAAAACAACTGTGGGCCAGTTCATAACAGAAGCAGTGGCTTTTGTGCAGTGGCTGTTACTGAATTTGTACTGTCTCTGTAGTTCTTTTGTTACCTTTGTTGTTGTTGACTCCACATGCTGCAGCTCCTTCCCATTTGGTGAAGGCAACACAAAACATAATCTCTAAAACTGCTGTGTTGCACTTTTAATCTATCCTAATCTACACAATTACATCATACAGTGTAATGCAAATCTTCTTACAGATGTAAATTGGACACTTCAGTACTGGGATTGTTGTATAGTTATTATTCTATATCTTTTTGTGCAGAAACACGTTCTATCCTTCAGACATCATAATGTGGTAGAATCTATTTACTGGTGTTGTTGTGGGAGGCTGAAGTCCACAACCCTTATTACCTGCAAGTAAACCAAATCCTTTGTATGTTGCACCCATGGTCCTGCATCTCCTCCACCCCGCTGAAGGCTTTTATATAATCACCTCCTATGACATGTTGCAGAAAGCACATGATGAATAGTGGTTATTTAAAGACAGCAGTTGCTGAACATTCCTCTCTGCTCTGCCTGTCCCTCTGGAGACCAATGGTGCCATTTCCTTGGTTGATCTCTTTTTCAAGTGATCACTGGCCAAGAAAAGCAGTAGTTGGGTTGTTTCATCGATTAGGTGCCTTTTGAGTAGTGTAACTTGGCAAAACATGTATATATTTTTTTGACAACATTTATTTTCTGTTGTGAAGAGCACGTGTTTTTTAAAATAAAGTTGAACGTTTTCCCAACTTAGGGATAGTTGTAAATCATGCAGTGCCGTGTGTCACGAGCGCAGATTTTAGAGTAAAAACAAATTTCGGTACATATGTCTTATATCAGCTGAAAGCTTAAATTATTGTTAATATAACTACGCTGTCAAATTTACAGTAGCTATTACTGCGAAGAAAAATGCCATGCTATTGTTTGAGGAGATGCTCCTAACAACAAAACACTTTTTTTCACCGCGATGGGTTTGATAAATTCACCTCCTGAAGGTGAAATGTGTGCTTACATTCTGAAATCTTGCTCTGATTTATCATTCAAAGGGTCCCAGAGAAAACATGAAGTGTTGTTTTGTTAGATAAAATCCTTTTTCATATCCTAAAAAGGTCCATATAGCATGCACAATCGATTTTGTGTTTCCACTCATTAAATTTGCAAAGAAAGGAATCTGTGAAAATCTAACCGTAAATGTTGTTTCAACCAGTCAAATCACATTCATATTTATTCCTCAGAGATCCTAGAACTTAACCAGACTTCACTATATCATTAGGGGTGTAGTATATCCGATAGGACACAAAATTTGGTCAGAGAGCGGCACCTTCATAGCACCCAATGACGTTGGCGGTCTTCACTTGATTGGTGCTTATTTGACAAAGTTACAGTCAATCGGGGTCAAACGAAGCTAGCTAGATGGCCAATGAGCAGGGAAACGCTAACCTTGTGCGACAGCAAGCCTTTTCCTTTTGGACAAAAAGTTATAAGAATATGGAGAGTTATGAAAACTGGGTGTTTTGCAAATGTTGAACTTATAATATGGCTACTAATACTGGAAAAACTGATTCAAAGTCCAAGTATACAGATTTGACGATATTCTTGCAGAAGAATGTAAATGTCTTCTTTCACGATTTGCCCGACTGTACCCGTGTGACTTCACACTAAATATCAAGAAGTTTGCTCATACTTCAAGTTATCCGATTTCGCCTACTGTGTAATTCCAGTAGGGCAACATCTGAAAAATAGTGCACATGGTAGTGTGTACCGGTGCTCGATCAGTTGGCGAAAGCCAACATCACCCACGACAGAGAACGGTTGATTGTCAAGGGCAATGAATTCCATTACCTTGGCTTTAATGGATTTCGCCTCGTCTCGCTGAAATTCTGTTACTCTTTCAAATGACTGCTCGATCCACACAGCAGACATCGTGGGCTAGTTTAGGAATGTTGTGTTGCACGTATAGTGCAAAATGTTACGTGGTGTCATTACGTCATGTACCTACATTTATATAGGTATGCATGTCAGCCTTGACATTGGTTTTGCACATCAGGGCATTAAACTAGACATTGGCCGATACCGATGTTGGCATTTTTAGCTAATATCGGCTGATTCCGAAATATTCACTGATTATATCGTGCAACCCTAATTACTATAGTAAGTAGGCTACCCTGCCGCCCTGATTTAATATAACAGGTTTTTCAAATTCAATATTTGTGCACAATTACTTATTTTGCGTCCCTTTCATATTTAAATCAAATATGAAAGGGACGCAAAAGGCACTCATTTTGGGGAACGACTCACTTATTGGATTGCTAATAATTTTTTCCCAATGGAACATGTCAAAGGTAGCACCTTTAGCTGTTGGTAAAATGGTTCTCTTTAGATTACTATGACAACTGCCATTTGTTAGGGTGTTCTACTTTTGTCAGGTAATGTCATCACAGAGGCATTAACAGCTTTATTTTACATGGCAAGAACAAGAAGGAAGGTTTAAAGGGAAACGGAGCCCGTAAAACACTCACAGGGATGGAAGAATGTACCAAATGGCACCCTATTCCCTATAGAGTATAGTGCACTACTTTTGACTTATGGCTGGGCGATATGGCAAAGAAATTATCACGATATCTATATATTTTTTCATTCAATAACAATAATTATCACAATATTAATCAAATAATGTTTAAAAGGTGCATATCTTCTTCAAACTCAAGAATGTCTGAACAAACTGTGTTAGAGCATTGGGCCAGTAACCGAAAGGTTGCTAGATCGAATCCCTGAGCTGACAAGGTAAGAATCTGTTGTTCTACCCCTGAACAAGGCAGTTAACCCACTGTTCCCTGATAGGCCGTCATTGTAAGTAAGAAGTTGTTATTAACTGACTTGCCTAGTTAAATAAAGATTACTTTTTTTATTATGTGAGCTACACATACAATTATACTTGAAGGAAAATTGTTCCATGTTTGTGGCCAGGGAGCAGGTACAGTTGAAGTTATGGTCCTTCTGTAGCTCAGTTGGTAGAGCATGGCGCTTGTAACGCCAGTGTAGTGGGTTCGATCCCCGGGACCACCCATATGTAGAATGTATGCACATGACTGTAAGTCGCTTTGGATAAAAGCGTCTGCTAAATGGCATATATTATTATTATTATTATAAGTTGGAAGTTTACATACACCTGAGCCAAATACATTTAAACTCAGTTTTTCCACAATTCCTGACATTTAATCCTAGTAAAGATTCCCTGTTTTAGGTCAGTTAGGATCACCACTTTATTTTAAGAATGTGAAATGTCAGAATAATAGTAGAGAGAATGATTTATTTCAGCTTTTATTTCTTTCATCACATTCCCAGTAGGTCAGAAGTTTACATACACTCAATTAGTATTTGGTAGCATTGCCTTTAACCTCTTGCTCCTACCTGGAAGTGGCACATGGATATTTATTTCCATTTTCAGTGATCAGATTTTCCTGCACTTTTCGATGAAACGCACGTTCTGTTATAGTCACAGCAGTGATTTAACCAGTTGTATAAACGTCTGAGTGTTTTCTATCCACACATACTAATCATATGCATATACTATATTCCTGGCATGAGCAGCAGGGCGCTGAAATGTTGCGCGATTTTTAACAGAATGTTCGAAAAAATAGGGGGTAGGAGTAACAGGTTAAATTGTTTAAATTGGGTCAAACGTTTTGGGTAGCCTTCCACAAGCTTCCCACAATACGTTGGGTGAATTTTGGACCATTCCTCCTGACAGAGTCAGGTTTGTAAGTCTCCTTGCTCGCACACACTTTCAGTTCTGCTCACAGATGTTCTATAGGTTTGAGGTCAGGGCTTCGTGATGGCCAATCCAGTACCTTGACTTTGTTGTCCTTAAACCATTTTGCCACAACTTTGGATGTATGCTTGGGGTTATTGTCCATTTGGAAGACCCATTTGCGACCAAGCTTTAACTTCCTGACTGATGTCTTGAGATGTTGCTTCAATATATCCACTTAATTGTCTTTCCTCATGATGCCATCTATTTTGTGAAGTGCAGCAAAGCACCCCCACAACATGATGCTGCCTTTCCCCGTGCTTCCCCGTGCTTCCCCATGCTTCCCCGTGCTTCCCTGTGCTTCCCCGTGTTCTTTGCTTGGTAGCCTCCCCCTTTTCCCTCCAAACATAACAATGGTCTTTATGGCCATTATGGTCATTTTTGTTTCATCAGACCAGAGGACATTTCTCCAAAAAGTATGATCTTTGTCTGGCTTTTTTTATGGCGGTTTTGGAGCAGTGGCTTCTTCCTTGCTGAGTGGCCTTTCAGGTTATGTCAATATAGGACTTGTTTTACTGTGGATATAGATACATTTGTACCTGTTTCCTCCAGCATCTTCACAAGGTCCTTTGCTGCTATTCTGGGAATGATTTGAACTTTTCCCACCAAAGTACGTTCATCTCTAGGAGACAGAACGCATCTCCTTCCTGAGTGGTATGACGGCTGCGTGGTCCCATGGTGTTTATACTTGCATACTATTGTTTGTACAGATGAACGTGGTACCTTCAGGTGTTTGTAAATTGCTCCCAAGGATGAACCAGAGTTGTGGAGTTCTACAATTCTTTTTCTGAGGTCTTGGCTGATTTCTTTTGATTTTCCCTTGATGTCAAGCAAAGAGGCACTGAATTTGAAGGTAGGCCTTGAAATATATCCACAGGTACACCTCCAATTGACTCAAATGATGTCAATTAACCTATCAGAAGCTTCTAAAGCCATGACATAAGTCAACTTAGTGCATGTGAACTTCTGACCCACTTCAATTATGATTCCGTGAAATAATCTGTCTGTAAACAATTGTTGGATTTTTAAAAATCAATACCGTTGCGCAAACTCAAACTTCCTGCATGTTCCAAAGAGTGACTTTGCTTCAGATGTTGAAAAAGGTTTTTCGTATTACCGGACTTCGTAGTCACCTGTCTACGGCGCAATTTGCACCCAACATTGTTCTGCTCTTCTGTCGGGCTTCAAAATGCCAAACCACTGAAATGACTGAAACAGTTGAACCCTTTTTATCGATAGTTTCTTTGTTGTAAGCTGCTCCTTCTCTATGGCTCACGGACACTGTTTTCACCTACATCACACATCTTTCCTGGTTATTTGTGGCTACTCCATCACTCGAGATGCTAAGTGTTTTTTTGTGGGCATATACCGCTCCACGTGCATATTGTCACTTCTTTGCACATTCCTGCTGCGTCACAGAGGTGAAATGGACTGCTGTACCTAATTATTCTATATCGACATTATCGAAAATGAATCTAAATGTTTTATATCATTATTGAGGGAAGTAATTACCTCCAATAATTATTGCTATTGATTTTATCGCCCAGCCCTATTTTGACCTATGGTCCCTGTCAAGGGACTAGGGTGCCATTTGGGACACAGTCCACTTCTGAGGAGATGAAATGCTAATTTTTGGTACCTGGGTGACTAGATTTTGAAATCTGAGCAGGCAATTTTAGTGGAGGCTACTAAAGCACGATGTGGTTTCAAAGTGATGAAGGACTTTACCAAATGAAGCCCTGTAAAGGCCAGACTGTCATGTTTTGTCTTATATTGTGTTGTCATTTTGCTTTCCCTTCTGTTCGTTTCCCCCTGCTGGTCTTATTAGGTTCGTTCCCTTTTTCTCTCTCCCTCCCTCTCTCTCTTCTCTCTATCGTTCCGTTCCTGCTCCCAGCTGTTCCTATTCCCCTACTCAATCATCTAGTCTTTTCACACCTGTTCCGTATCTTGCCCTCTGATTAGAGTCCCTATTTCTCCCCTTGTTTTCCGTTTCTGTCCTGTCGGATCATTGTATGATGTTCGCCGTGCTGTGTCTTTGTCTCGCCCTGTCGTGTCTTGTTTCCCTCTGATGCTGCGTGTGAGCAGGTGTCTGAGTCTGCTACGGTCGGTGCCTTCCCGAGGCAACCTACAGTTAATGGTCGAGTCTCCAGTCTGTCCTCGTCACTACGAGTGGAATTAAGTTTGTTATGTTTTGTTTTCTGCTCTGATTGTCCAGGAGTATTGCTTATATCCTTTACTGGAATAAAGACTCTGTTTTCGCCAAGTCGCTTTTGGGTCCTCATTCACCTGCATAACAGAAGGATCCGACCAAGAATGGACCCAGCGACTATGGATTCTCTCTACTCTACTCTCGAGTTCCAGGGAGCGATGCTCGGCAGACACGAGCAGGAATTGTCTGCTGCTCGGCATGCCGTTGAGACCCTGGCCGCTCAGGTCTCCGACCTCTCAGGACAGTATCAGAGTCTTCGTCTCGTGCCACCAGCTACTTCCGGGTCTTCCGAGCCTCCGGAACCTAGGGTTAATAACCCACCATGTTATTCTGGGCAGCCCACTGAGTGCCGCTCCTTTCTCACCCAGTGTGATATAGTGTTCTCTCTCCAACCCAACACATACTCAAGAGAGAGAGCTCGGATTGCCTACGTCATATCACTCCTTACTGGTCGGGCTCGGCAGTGGGGCACAGCTATCTGGGAGGCAAGCGCTGAGTGTACTAACAATTATCTGAACTTTAAAGAGGAGATGATAAGGGTTTTTGATCGTTCAGTTTTTGGGAAAGAAGCTTCCTGGTCCCTGTCTTCCCTATGTCAAGGTAATCGATCCATAACGGATTACTCTATAGAGTTTCGCACTCTTGCTGCCTCCAGTAACTGGAACGAGCCGGCGTTGCTCGCTCGTTTTCTGGAGGGACTCCACGCTAAGGTTAAGGATGAGATTCTCTCTCGGGAGGTTCCATCCAGCGTGGATTCTTTGATTGAACTCGCTATTCGCATTGAACGACGGGTAGATCTTCGTCACCGAGCTCATAGAAGAGAGCTCGCGTTAACTGTGTCTCCCCTCTCTCCGACACTACCATCTTTCCCCACTGACTCTGGCGTTGAGCCCATGCAGCTGGGGGGTATTCGCATTTCGACTAAGGAGAGGGAACGGAGAATCACCAACCGCCTCTGTCTCTATTGCGGTTCCGCTGGTCATTTTGTCATTTCATGTCCAGTTAAAGGCCAGAGCTCATCAGTAGGCGGAGGGCGACTGATAAGCGCTACTAGACGGTCCTCTCCGTCAAGTACCTGTACTACCTTACCGGTCCATCTACGCTGGACCGGATCGGAGCTTCCTGCAGTGCATTAATAGACTCTGGGGCGGAGGGCTGTTTTATGGACGAAGCCTGGGCTCGGGAACATGACATTCCTCTCAGACAGTTAGGGGAGCCCACGGTCATGTTCGCCTTGGATGGTAGTCCTCTCCCCAGTATATTATGTGAAACACTACCTTTAACCCTCACTGTATCTGGTAACCATAGTGAGACCATTTCTTTTTTGATTTTTCGTTCACCTTTTACACCTGTTGTTTTGGGTCATCCCTGGCTAGTGTGTCATAATCCTTCTTTTGATTGGTCTAGTAATTCTATCCTTTCCTGGAACGTTTCTTGTCATGTGAAGTGTTTAATGTCTGCTATTCCTCCTGTTTGTTCTGCTCCCTCTTCACAGGAGGAACCTGGTGATTTGACAGGAGTGCCGGAGGAATATCATGGTCTGCGCACGGTCTTCAGTCGGTCCAGAACCAACTCCCTTCCTCCTCACCGGTCGTATGATTGTTGTTCTGATCTCCTCAAGAAGCGTTTTGCATCCGCTCCTATCCTTGTTGCACCTGACGTCACTAAACAGTTTATTGTCGAGGTTGACGCGTCGGGGGTGGGCGTGGGAGCCATTCTGTCCCAGCGCTCCGATACTGACGATGGGGTCCACCCTTGCGCGTATTTTTCTCATCGCCTGTCACCGTCGGAACGTAACTATGATGTGGCTAACCGTGAACTGCTCGCCATCCGTTTAGCCCTAGGCAAATGGCGACAGTGGTTGGAGGGGGCGACCGTTCCTTTTGTCGTTTGGACTGACCAAAGGAACCTTGAGTACATCCGTTCTGCCAAATGACTGAATGCGCGTCATTCTCGTTGGGCGTTGTTTTTCGCTCGTTTCGAGTTCGTTATTTCTTATTGCCCGGGTACTAAGAACACCAAGCCTCATGCTTTATCCCGTCTCTTTAGTTCTTCTGTGGCTTCTACTGTTCCCGAGGGGATCCTTCCTGTTGGGCGTGTTGTCGGGTTGACTGTCTGGGGAATTGAGAGACAGGTTAAGCAAGCACTCACTCACACTCCGTCGCCGCGCGCTTGTCCTAGTAACCTTCTTTTCGTTCCTGTCTCTACTCGTCTGGCTGTTCTTCAGTGGGCGCACTCTGCCAAGTTAGCTGGCCACCCCGGCGTTCGGGGTACGCTTGCTTCTATTCGCCAGCGGTTTTGGTGGCCTACTCAGGAGCGTGACACGCGCCGTTTCGTGGCTGCGTGTTCGGACTGCGCGCAGAATAAGTCTGGTAATTTTTTTTCTGCTTCTGCTCCTGGTCTTGCTGGGTCTCAGTCTGTTCCCTGCCATCGCATCTCTCCTGTTCTTGTTCCTGCCCTTGCTGTGTCTCAGTCTGTCCCTAGTTGTTACTCTCCTGGCCTGTTTGGTCCTGTTTGCTCTAAAGCTTTCAGTTCTCTACCCGTGTCTCATTTTTTTTTAGAGTAGTACCCTAGTTTCCCTTATCGTTTTTCGTTACGGTCCTGAGGAGAGGAGTTGGGTTCTTTCTCGGGACGTGCTGGACCGTTTGTGACCTATGATTTCCTCCGTTGCCGCCAGTGTTCCTCCTCGAGAGCGCCAGGAGGCGCTCGGTGAGTGGGGGGGTACTGTCATGTTTTGTCTTATATTGTGTTGTCATTTTGCTTTCCCTTCTGTTCGTTTCCCCCTGCTGGTCTTATTAGGTTCGTTCCCTTTTTCTCTCTCCCTCCCTCTCTCTCTTCTCTCTATCGTTCTGTTCCTGCTCCCAGCTGTTCCTATTCCCCTACTCAATCATCTAGTCTTTTCACACCTGTTCCGTATCTTGCCCTCTGATTAGAGTCCCTATTTCTCCCCTTGTTTTCCATTTCTGTCCTGTCGGATCCTTGTATGATGTTCGCCGTGCTGTGTCTCTGTCTCGCCCTGTCGTGTCTTGTTTCCCTCTGATGCAGCGTGTGAGCAGGTGTCTGAGTCTGCTACGGTCGGTGCCTTCCCGAGGCAACCTACAGTTAATGGTCGAGTCTCCAGTCTGTCCTCGTCAATACGAGTGGAATTAAGTTTGTTATGTTTTGTTTTCTGCTCTGATTGTCCAGGAGTATTGCTTATATCCTTTACTGGAATAAAGACTCTGTTTTCGCCAAGTCGCTTTTGGGTCCTCATTCACCTGCATAACACAGACAGGCAGATAACTGGCAGTCTGTAATTCATGTCTGAAGCTGTGTATGGACCCTGGTCAAAAGTAGTACACTACATAGGGATTAGAGTGCCATTTGGGACAACTTTCAGACATCCTGAGACGCCAGCCTTTTTAGCTTAGCTAGCCCAGAGAGCCTTGCTCTTCCTAGCCCTGCTCTGCCTTACTGTGCTATAGGACGTTATCGGGAGTTCAACCCTGATCACAACAGTATGTGTTTAACTTTATGTATATTTATTTTGCATATTGTCATGTTGAAGATGACACAATTGCAAAATAGTCCCGCTTACTATTTCAGTGAGTTTCAACCATGTGGATACTCACTGTATATTGTGACATACAGTTACAGTATAACTGCTCTGGAGTTGGCTTAAGTTGATTTGTTTCTCTTTTGTGTGAATTGGAGTATTGTGTGTGTTTTAGGGGCTATGAGCAGTTCCAGTCCCAGGTCTAAAAGGCTAAAGTGTATATACCTAGGCCAACAGTCTTAATTAGCAGTGTGTGTGTGTGTGTGTGTGTGTTTACTACTGTAAATGCCTGGGCCTGGTGTTGTTGTCTGAGCTAAGGGACCATCTATAAGCGTGTAGTAATGCCTCTCAGCCCAAATTGTCTCCAGATTGACGTGGGGTTTAGTTTAGGGCTCCCAGTTTCATTTGCCTGCCTCACAAAATAGTTTGGTGCAATATAGCCTGGAAAATGCAGAATTCCTCAGTTGCATGCAGCTGTAATACCCAATTAACTATCAATTATTGCTTGTAAACATTTGAAATAGATGTTCATATTTTACCGTATGAAGTATATTACAGTCTGTATTTTAACATGTCCTTTTGCTCAAATGCTTTAGTGGCTTTTTGTTGTGGCAGAGTGACTACTCGCAGTGCCTGTTTTGAGTTTACAGTCGATTATATGGACCAAAGATCATCATAAGCCACTGTGCATCTTCACTTTGATTCCACCCTTTGACTGTCAACCATTTATTGTCTTATCACTATGTTGTCCATGTTTCTCGGTCTGTTCCCTGGTAATGTTACCTAAAATACACTCCCCATTAGCAGTAGAGAGTGTTGTCCCTAAGCACCAGCTACACTCCTTCTTGTCTCCCCAGACCAGACGGGCCTCAGACCAGCTTCAGAGACACACCCAGTGCAGTGGGTTGTATTTTTGGTCAGGTTCAAGTCTTAAAGCTTGTGGTCCACTAACATTTTACTCACTAAGCAGTCCCCTGCCCCACCCTCATTTCCCTTACTTACTTACATTTGTGTGTACAGATGTAGGATCTTAATTTGATCACCCTGTTGCAGGGGGACATTTAAAACATTTTTGTTTCTTTGAGGTTTTAAGTCTTCTCAAGTTTGTAATTTCCTCTTTGAAATGTCAGACTTGATTTTCCCTTACGAAATGTGTGTCAACTCCTACAAAAAATGTTAATTCATTATAATCCACATAATAATTCACATTTCCTGTTGCTGCGGGGTTATTTTCCTGCTGTAGCGTACTGGCTCATTTATACTGTATCCCTGAAACTATAACCTTGACATTTCTATTGAAATGGATTGAGGACAGTCATTTCTATTTGTTTTTCAAGAGAAGATCATTTTAAGCTTTTTGCAAGATGACAGAGAAGTGATGTATTGTTGGCGGTGGTATATGGCTGGAAATAACTATTCCTGTTTTACTGGCCATCGGGTTTAAAATGACCTGACTGCCTTGCACTAGTCTTTATAAATAGTTCTCTGACTGCCTGGCACTAGTCTTTATAAATAGTTCTCTGACTGCCGGGCACTAGTCTTCATAAATAGTTCTCTGACTGCCTGGCACTAGTCTTTATAAATAGTTATCTGACTGCCTGGCACTAGTCCTCATAAATAGTTCTCTGACTGCCTGGCACTAGTCTTTATAAATAGTTCTCTGACTGCCTGGCACTAGTCTTCATAAATAGTTCTCTGACTGCCTGGCACTAGTCTTTATAAATAGTTCTCTGACTGCCTGGCACTAGTCTTTATAAATAG
This sequence comes from Oncorhynchus gorbuscha, assembly GCF_021184085.1. NCBI lineage: Eukaryota > Metazoa > Chordata > Actinopteri > Salmoniformes > Salmonidae > Oncorhynchus > Oncorhynchus gorbuscha. The sequence goes on from NC_060191.1 coordinate 16,346,958, forward strand.
TTCTCTGACTGCCTGGCACTAGTCTTCATACATAGTTCTCTGACTGCCTGGCACTAGTCTTTATAAATAGTTCTCTGACTGCCTGGCACTAGTCTTCATAAATAGTTCTCTGACTGCCTGGCACTAGTCTTTATAAATAGTTCTCTGACTGCCTGGCACTAGTCTTTATAAATAGTTCTCTGACTGCCTGGCACTAGTCTTCATACATAGTTCTCTGACTGCCTGGCACTAGTCTTCATACATAGTTCTCTGACTGCCTGGCACTAGTCTTTATAAATAGTTCTCTGACTGCCTGCCACTAGTCTTCATACATAGTTCTCTGACTGCCTGGCACTAGTCTTCATACATAGTTCTCTGACTGCCTGGCACTAGTCTTCATACATAGTTCTCTGACTGCCTGCCACTAGTCTTCATACATAGTTCTCTGACTGCCTGCCACTAGTCTTTATAAATAGTTCTGACTGCCTGGCACTAGTCTTCATACATAGTTCTCTGACTGCCTGCCACTAGTCTTTATAAATAGTTCTGACTGCCTGGCACTAGTCTTTATAAATAGTTCTGACTGCCACCACACATAGCAGATGAATTACTTCCATGGACTCTTCAGTGCACATGCTGTGTTGGGACCTGACCGATCTATTTTCACTATTGTTTACATAGTTACGACTTGTTTACACAGTTTTGAAGAGAATATGTTTCAACTTATTGGTAGGTTACATCATAATCATGTACACACACACGTATACCAATTTAGGGAATTGATTGCTTTTAAATGTTATGTAGGTTATTGTAGTCAAGAGGGCAACATTTTTTAATTGAGTCATTACTCTACAGCAGTCTGCTGACTAGTTGCAGTGTGCTCTGGTGAATGGTGGCCATGAGGGGCTGTTTCAACACAAGTTGAGCACTAAGCTACAGGACCTATTTTAGGCCACCGTCAGACTGTGTAGTCTGAGGATTGTGTGGTAGGTGGGTTTGTGGTGAAGAGTGATCTGTGTCGTGGTCAAAAGTTTTTAGAATGACGCATTCATTTCCACAAAGTTTGCTTGCGTCAGTGTCTTTAGATATTTTTGTCAGATGTTACTATGGAATAGTGAAGTATAATTACAAGCATTTCATATGTGTCAAAGGCTTTTATTTACAATTACATGAAGTTGATGCAAAGAGTCAATATTTGCAGTGTTGACCCTTCTTTTTCAAGACCCCTGCAATCCATCCTGGCATGCTGTCAATTAACTTCTGGGCCACATCCTGACTGATGGCAGCCCATTCTTGCATAATCAATGCTTGGAGTTTGTGGGTTTTTGTTTGTTCACCCGCCTCTTGAGGATTGACCACAAGTTCTCATTGAGATTAAGGTCTGGGGAGTTTCCTGGCCTTGGGCCTAAAATATCAATGTTTTGTTCCCTGAGCCACTTAGTTATCACTTTTGCCTTATGGCAACGTGCTCCATCATGCTGGAAAAGGCATTGTTCATCACCAAACTGTTCCTGGATGGTTGGGAGAAGTTGCACTCGTTCTTTATTCATGGCTGTGTTCTTAGGCAACATTGTGAGTGAGCCCACTCCCTTGGCTGAGAAGCAACCCCACACATGAATGGTCTCAGGATGCTTTACTGTTGGCATGACACAGGACTGATGGTAGTGCTCAACTTGTCTTCTCCGGACAGGCTTTTTTTCCGGATGCCCCAAACAATCGGAAAGGGGATTCATCAGAGAAAATGACTTTACCCCAGTCCTCAGCAGTCCAATCCCTGTACTTTTTGCAGAATATCAGTCTGTCCCTGGTGTTTTTCCTGGAGAGAAGTGGCTTCTTTGCTGTGCTTCTTGACACCAGGCCTTCCTCAAAGTCTTCGCCTCACTGTGTGTGCAGATGCACTCACACCTGCCTGCTGCCATTCCTGAGCAAGGTCTGTACTGGTGGTGCCCCGATCCCACAGCTGAATCAACTTTAGGAGACTGTCGTGGCACTTGCTGGACATTCTTGGCCTCCCTGAAGCCTTCTTCACAACAATTGAACCGCTCTCCTTGAAGTTCTTGATGATCCGATAAGTGGTTGATTTAGGTGCAATCTTACTGGCAGCAATATCCTTGCCTGTGAAGCCCTTTTTGTGCATAGCAATGATGGCGAACGTGTTTCCTTGCAGGTAACCATGGTTGACAGAGGAAGAACAATGATTCCAAGTACCACCCTCCTTTTGAAGCTTCCAGTCTGTTATTCAAACTCAATCAGCATGACCGAGTGATCTCCAGCCTTGTCCTCTTCAATACTCAATACCTGTGTTAATGAGAGAATCACTGACATGATGTCATCTGGTCCTTTTGTGGCAGGGCTGAAATGCAGTGGAAACATATTTTGGGGATTCAGTTAATTTGCATGGCAAAGAGGGAGGAAAATAACCTCACACTCAACGTCAACAAAACTAAGGAGATGATTGTGGACTTCAGGAAACAGCAGAGGGAACACCCCCCTATCCACATCTATGGAACAGTAGTGGAGAGGGTAGCAAGTTTTAAGTTCCTCGGCATACACATCACAGACAAACTGAATTGGTCCACTCACACAGACAGCGTCGTGAAGAAGGCGCAGCAGCGCCTCTTCAACCTCAGGAGGCTGAAGAAATTCGGCTTGTCACCAAAAGCACTCACAAACTTCTACAGATGCACAATCGAGAGCATCCTGGTGGGCTGTATCACTGCCTGGTACGGCAACTGCTCTGCCCTCAACCGTAAGGCTCTCCAGAGGGTAGTGAGGTCTGCACAACGCATCACCGGGGGCAAACTACCTGCCCTCCAGGACACCTACACCACCCGATGTTACAGGAAGGCCATAAAGATCATCAAGGACATCAACCACCCGAGCCACTGCCTGTTCACCCCGTTATCATCCAGAAGGCGAAGTCAGTACAGGTGCATCAAAGCTGGGACCGAGAGACTAAAAAACAGCTTCTATCTCAAGGCCATCAGACTATTAAACAACCACCACTAACATTGAGTGGCTGTTGCCAACACACTGACATTGACACTGACCCAACTCCAGCCACTTTAATAATGGGAATTGATGGGAAATGATGTAAATATATCACTAGCCACTTTAAACAATGCTACCTTATATAATGTTACTTACCCTACATTATTCATCTCATATGCATATGTATATACTGTACTCTATATCATCGACTGCATCCTTATGTAATACATGTATCACTAGCCACTTTAACTATGCCACTTGGTTTACTTTGTCTACATACTCATCTCATATGTATATACTGTACTCGATACCATCTACCGTATGCTGCCCTGTACCATCACTCATTCATATATCCTTATGTACATATTCTTTATCCCCTTACACTGTGTATAAGACAGTAGTTTTGGAATTGTTAGTTAGATTACTTGTTGGTTATTACTGCATTGTCGGAACTAGAAGCACAAGCATTTCGCTACACTCACATTAACATCTGCTAACCATGTGTATGTGACAAATAAAATTGGATTTGATTTGACACGGTGGATGGCAGAGTCTGAGTAAGAGGAAGAGCAGCTGTTGGTTCTAGTGATGCTTTAGGTTATCATACGGTGATGCTAGTACGGACACTAGTTTGCCACTGTTTACAGCTATTTCCCCCTTCACACCTTTACTGCAGTAGCCTCCCCTTATTTAACAAATACCATAATCATATGTTAGTCTCATTCTGTTACTGGAAGTGTCTATGGCTAAAAGAGGAGTGGTATAATATGTGTTTCTCTGAGTCCTTCCCTGCAGCAGAGCTTTGTTAATTGAGGGAGTTGCTTAGGGAGTATGGAACGAACTAATTGTTATTTCCTGCTGTTCTGTGCCCTCCCTCCCCAGTCCCCACTGCTCAGTGCTCTACTCCCTGTCCTGTGGGATATTACCCTCCACCAGGGATGGTTTCACACACACAGCAGCTGGTCTAGAGGGCCAGGTTATACAGTATAATCCTGGTCTGCATCTCAAATGATGGTACACTATTCCCTATATAGTGCACTACTTTTGGCCATGGCCCATAGGGCTCTGGTTAAAAGTAGTGCACTATATACTGTAGGGATGCAGATCTGGTGTATAGGGTAGGCTATACAGTATAGGCTTCTCTTGTTTGCACTGGCATGTGCAATCCTCGAAGATTAGGTTCTGTCTGGGATTGAGAGAGACTGAATCCTGTCCAGATACACGTGGAACACGGTCTCTATTGAAGGGGACAAGTCTTCTCATGACATGGGTCATGGCTAAGTGAGAGTTGTTAGTCTAAGACCATGGTCTGAAGCGATCAGTGGATTAGAGCAGAGACTTAGTCTGCTTCCCAAATGGCAACCTATTCTCTACATAGTGCCCTACTTTTGATCAAAGCCCTATGGATCCTGGTCAAAAGTTGTGCACTATATAGAAATAGGGTGCCCTTTGGGACACAGATGTATCTGCAGTAATATGGGATGCAAAAGAAATGACCCTATTAACTCAGCACTGCACCATCTGGCTTCAGAGGCTTTGTTTGGTCCACTCAGCCATGTGTCTTATCAGTAAACTACAGTTGTATGTATTTGTTGTGTCAATAGCCTACTTCTGAAATGACTTCAGAACACTGCTGGTGCTCTGTGGTGTTTGCTCTATTTAATAGTTGCATTAAGACATTCCTGAGGTACTTTGAAGTGAGAATGCTTTATCATTATTTGTTCGCTAGGTAGGCTGCATGCATACACACAAACGGTGTTATATAGCACCTAAAAGGGCTCTTCGGCTGTCCCCATAGGAGAACCCTTTGAAGAACCCTTTTTGGTTCCGGGTTTGAACCCTTTTGGGTTCCATGTAAAACCCTACCCACAGAGGGTTCTACATGGAACCCAAAGGATCCTACCTGGAACCAAAAAACAGCCAAAGAACCCTGTTTTCTAAGAGTGTTTAGTTGAAGTGAATATGCTGGCTGTTTTTTCCTGTGGCTGTAATTACTTATGCGATGTCTCACCACCTGTCATACATAGACCAGGCAGCCCTAATCACCAACCAGTCAGGAGCAGATGACCAGGCCTAGGCACCTAGCTTACATGTCTCTGACTGCTGTGAAGGGAAGAGGGGTGGTGTCTGATTTTGTTACAGTACGACAAGTGTTGCCTCTGCCTCTCCCTTAGGTGGATGTCAGAGAGAACGGTAGCCCAGAGATGCTCTTCTCTTATTCATGTATCTCTCTCTTACTGCCAATGAGTAATTGATCCCAGAAGGCACCTGTGTTAGAGCAAGAGGAGCTGAGTTCACTTGTTCCCCCAGAGATGTGGTTACAGTCAGTATAGTCCTGTCCCTCCCAGAACCAGCAGCTTTGGAACAGTCCAAGGCTAGCAGAGCCGGAGTATTCTGAGCATGGTGTGTGGGTGTGTAATGATAGAGCATGGCATTTGGGAAGAGGCTGTGGTGGGGGGGGGCAGGGCAAGAAGTGTCTGATGTTGGAGTACTCTGGACTGCAACGGAATATACCCTGTTACACCCTCTACATATTCTACAACTGAAACACCCACATTACCCTTCATAGTGACTCACCAGCTATCATTGTCCTAAAGGGGACATGTTTTAAATCTATACGCAACAAAAATAATACACCCCAAAAAACTTTGGAGACACCACGAACCATGACCTAAACATAATGAAAACCGCAAGGCAAATAAACTTAGCAAAAAATGAAATGTCCCTATTTCAGGACCCTGTCTTTCAAAGATAATTCGTAAAAATCCAAATAACTTCACAGATCTTCATTGTAAAGGGTTTAAACACTTTCCCATGCTCAATGAACTATAAATAACTAATGAACATGCACCTGTGGAACGGTTGCTAAGAGACTAACAGCTTACAGATGGTAGGCAATTAAGGTCACAGTTATGAAAACACTAAAGAGGCCTTTCTACTGGCTCTGAAAAACACCAAAAGAAAGATGCCCATGGTCCCTGCTCATCTGTGTGAACATGCCTTAGGCATGCTGCAAGGAGGCATGAGGACTGCAAATGTGGGCAGTAAATTGCAATGTCCGTACTGTGAGACGCCTAAGACGGCGCTACAACTGCCCGAGTTAGACCAGGAACGCACATCCCTCCATCAGTGCTCAGACTGTCCGCAATAGTCTGAGAGAGGCTGGACTGAGGGCTTTTAGGCCTGTTGTAAGGCAGGTCCTCACCAGACATCACCGGCAACGTCGCCTATGGGCACAAACCCACCATCGCTGGACCAGACAGGACTTGCAAAAAGTGCTCTTCACTGACGAGTCACAGTTTTGTCTCACCGGGGGTGATGGTCAGATTCACTTTTATCGTCGATGGAATGAGCGTTATACCGAGGCCTGTACTCTGGAGCGGGATCGATTTGGAGGTGGAGGGTCCGTCATGGTCTGGGGCGGTGTATCACAGCATCATCGGACTGAGCTTGTTGTCATTGCAGGCAATCTCAACGCTGTGCGTTACAGGGAAGACATCCTCCTCCCTCATGTGGTACATTTCCTGCAGGCTCATTCTGACATGACCCTCCAGCATGACAAATCCACTAGCCATACTACTTATTATGTGCGTAATCTCCTGCAAGACAGGAATATCAGTGTTCTGCCATGGCCAGCGAAGAGCCCCGATCTCAATCCCATTGAGCACGTCTAGGACCTGTTGGAGCAGAGGGTGAGGGCTAAGGCCTTTCCCCCCAGAATTGTCCGGGAACTTGCAGGTGCCATGGTGGTAGAGTGGGGTAACATCTCACAGCAAGAACTGGCAAATCTGGTGCAGTCCATGAGGAGGAGATGCACTGCAGTACTTAATGCAGCTGGTGGCCACACCAGATACTGACTGTTCCTTTTTGATTTTGACCCCCCCTTTGTTCAGGGACACATTATTACATGTCTGTTAGTCACATGTCTGTGGAACTTGTTCAGTTTATGTCTCATTTGTTGAACCCTATGTTCATACAAATATTTACACATGTTAAGTTTGCTGAAAATAAATGCAGTTGACAGTGAGAGTTTATATGAAAATAGTAATTGGCTTATGTTTTCATTTTAAAACTAATACAACCATCATCTACTTCTTGGTACATATTATACAGATGTGACTTTAGGCTACCTGTTGGTGTTTTCCGTGTTACTGTTCTCAGAGAACTGTGTATTGTATTGTAGTAGAGCCAAATAGAGTTTTAAATGGACACTTCAGAGAATTCACTGGCCATGTTGTTATCATCAGAAAGCCAATGAAGTCCTTGCCATCTCAGCAATAAAACAGGGTGGGCTTTAGTCTACCCTTCGAAGTTTGTAATTTGAGAGTGGGGGCATATGCTGAATTAGGAAGCTGCCTGCTCTTAGCAACTGCAAACAAATGCCTTTGTGGAGCTCAAATGTCTCCTAGATGCATGTGGGTCATTCACTTTTTGCAGCATATGTCATAAATACCCAGCTGCCACCAAATAGAGAGCAAGTCTCTCTCTCCTAGTGGTATAAATATAGGTTGCTATGAGAACACCATGGCTCCCAGAGAGCATGCTGCCATTGTTGCTCTGTGGAGTGGCTGAGGGTATTCACTGTCTGTCCTCTGCTCAATAAGGGGGAAACTCAAGTGACAACCGACAAGAATAGCATTGGTTCTAACGTGTGGAAGGGTTAAAGAGCTTCTTAAGGTAGTGTTTTCCCTATATTATTTTAGCAGAGGTGACTCTAAATTGTTGCAACCGCTGCAAAAAATATGAAGTAATTTAATATACAGTACATTTACATTTAAGTCATTTAGCAGACGCTCTTATCCAGAGCGACTTACAAATTGGTGCATTCACCTTATGACATCCAGTGGAACAACCACTTTACAATAGTGCATCTAAATATTTTAAGGGGGGAGGGGGTGAGAAGGATTACTTTATCCTATCCTAGGTATTCCTTAAAGAGGTGGGGTTTCAGGTGTCTCCGGAAGGTGGTGATTGACTCCGCTGTCCTGGCGTCATGAGGGAGTTTGTTCCACCATTGGGGAGCCAGAGCAGCGAACAGTTTTGACTGAGCTGAGCGGGAACTGTACTTCCTCAGTGGTAGGGAGGCGAGCAGGCCAGAGGTGGATGAACGCAGTGCCCTTATTTGGGTGTAGGGCCTGATCAGAGCCTGGAGGTACTGAGGTGCCGTTCCCCTCACAGCTCCGTAGGCAAGCACCATGGTCTTGTAGCGGATGCGAGCTTCAACTGGAAGCCAGTGGAGAGAGCGGAGGAGCGGGGTGACGTGAGAGAACTTGGGAAGGTTGAACACTAGTCGGGCTGCGGCGTTCTGGATGAGTTGTAGGGGTTTAATGGCACAGGCAGGGAGCCCAGCCAACAGCGAGTTGCAGTAATCCAGACGGGAGATGACAAGTGCCTGGATTAGGACCTGCGCCGCTTCCTGTGTGAGGCAGGGTCGTACTCTGCGGATGTTGTAGAGCATGAACCTACAGGAACGGGCCACCGCCTTGATGTTAGTTGAGAACGACAGTTTGTTGTCCAGGATCACGCCAAGGTTCTTAGCGCTCTGGGAGGAGGACACAATGGAGTTGTCAACCGTGATGGCGAGATCATGGAACGGGCAGTCCTTCCCCGGGAGGAAGAGCAGCTCCGTCTTGCCGAAGTTCAGCATGAGGTGGTGATCCGTCATCCACACTGATATGTCTGCCAGACATGCAGAGATGCGATTCGCCACCTGGTCATCAGAAGGGGGAAAGGAGAAGATTAATTGTGTGTCGTCTGCATAGCAATGATAGGAGAGACCATGTGAGGTTATGACAGAGCCAAGTGACTTGGTGTATAGCGAGAATAGGAGAGGGCCTAGAACAGAGCCCTGGGGGACACCAGTGGTGAGAGCGCGTGGTGAGGAGACAGATTCTCGCCACGCCACCTGGTAGGAGCGACCTGTCAGGTAGGACGCAACCAAGCGTGGGCCGCGCCGGAGATGCCCAACTCGGAGAGGGTGGAGAGGAGGATCTGATGGTTCACAGTATCGAAGGCAGCCGATAGGTTAGAAGGATGAGAGCAGAGGAGAGAGAGTTCTAGCGGTGCGGAGCGCCTCCGTGATACAGAGAAGAGCAGTCTCAGTTGAATGACTAGTCTTGAAACCTGACTGATTTGGATCAAGAAGGTCATTCTGAGAGAGATAGCGGGAGAGCTGACCAAGGACGGCACGTTCAAGAGTTTTGGAGAGAAAAGAAAGAAGGGATACTGGTCTGTAGTTGTTGACATCGGAGGGATCGAGTGTAGGTTTTTTCAGAAGGGGTGCAACTCTCGCTCTCTTGAAGACGGAAGGGACGTAGCCAGCGGTCAGGGATAAGTTGATGAGCGAGGTGAGGTAAGGAGAAGGTCTCCGGAAATGGTCTGGAGAAGAGAGGAGGGGATAGGGTCGAGCGGGCAGGTTGTTGGGCGGCCGGCCGTCACAAGACGCGAGATTTCATCTGGAGAGAGAGGGGAGAAAGAGGTCAGAGCACAGGGTAGGGCAGTGTGAGCAGAACCAGCGGTGTTGTTTGACTTAGCAAACGAGGATCGGATGTCGTCGATCTTCTTATACAGTACCAGTCAAAAGTTTGGACACACCTACTTATTCCAGGGTTTTCTTTATCTCTACTATTTTCTACATTGTAGAATTATAGTGAACACATCAACTATGAATAACACATGTGGAATGATGTAGAAATCAAAAAAGTGTTAAACAAATTAAAATATAATTGAGATTCTTCAAAGTAACCACCCTTTGCCTTGATGGAAGCTTTGCACACTCTTGGCATTCTCAACCAGCTTCACTTGGTTTTGATGGCTTCGCTATTATTCTACAATGTTGAAAATAGTACAAATAAACAAAAACCCTTTGAGTAGGTGTGTCCAAACCTTTGACGTGTGTGTGTATATATTAGTTAAATGTTTTGTACTTTTTAGCCCTTTATCATGCTATCCAATTGGTAGTTAGTCTTGTCCCATTAATTCCCATATAGACTCGGTAGAGGCGAAGGTCGAGAGCCATGTGGCCTCCGAAACACAACCCTGCCTAGCTGCACTGCATCTTGACACACTGCTCACTTAACCCAGAAGCTAGCCACACCAATGTGCCGCCACAGGATTCACTAGAGCACGGTGGGACAAGGACATCCCGGCAGGCCAAACCCTCCTCTAACCCGGACGATGCTGGGCCAGTTGTGCCCCGCCTCATCGGTCTCCCGGTCGCAGCCAGCTGCGACACAGCCTGGGATCGAACCCAGGTCTGTAGTGACTCCTCAAGCACTGTGATGCAGTGCCTTAGACCGCTGTGCCACTCAGGAGACTTTATATATATTTCTGCCGCGATTCTGCCGAGTTTTTAAATACATGTAGATCATCGTCTCAATTACTGGAAGTCTATGGGAACGCAAGTTGCAATCCAGTCTCTCATTGATGTGTGCTGACAGTCTCTCTTTCTCTCAGCACTTGGACACCTTCCAAATGAAGGCAGTTTTTCCCTAAGTCCTTAATCAATAGCTAGTCTGTTGTGGAATTAAAATATCCCAAATGAGATGGCCAAAGATTTCTAAAACCAGATCAAGCTGCTTTAGCAGACAATAGGCACAATGGGGTGGACTACATAATTACCCAAAGAAGTAATTTATTTCCTGATATTTACTTGTTTATTCTCCTCTGTCCCTTCATATTATTATTAATACATTTTTAAATCAAATGTTCAATGTATATATTTTGATCAGAACTTTCATATTATTTTATGCTAAGAAAAGCACTAATGTCAGGAAATAGATTAATAAGATTTTCCTTTATCTTACACACAGTACACAAATAGCAGTATGTTCCAATAGGATCCTAGTTCATATGTAGTATAGTATGTAGTTACTAATAATATGCAGGTATTTCATATGCTAATTATGGTCAGTAAAATAAATGTCTGTTGGAGTGAAATGGGTCACTTTTGTTTTATTACTCCGTAGTATGCCTAAATTCACAATTCCTACTTTTTAGAGAATAGTGCACCCATTGTTTGGGGCTAATCCCATTGTGTTGCATAGAACGAGCCATGACAGGTGTTCCAAATGGCACACTATCCACTTTATAGTGCACTACTTTAGATTGTCCAGGGCCTATAGAGCTCTGCTCAAAAGTGATGCACCATGTAAAGATTAGGGTGCCATTTGGGATGCAGCTAGTGTTTCCCCTACCTTCAACTTCTAAAATGACAGGTCGTCATTGTGCGCGTCTCTCTTCATCAGGTCTAAACGGTCTCCTGCTTCTAATACACTACAGTCCCAAACTCTACTAACATATTCCACTATTTTAATAAGACCCAGGGAAGGAAGGAAAATTTATATTTACAGAATTATTTTGGCAGGATAACTTATGAACCTCATACAGGACAAGCTCTTATCAGTCTTTCCTTGCAGAGTTAGCCAGTGAGTTGTATCTCCCACTGACTCACTGCTTCCTTTATTGTTGTCCAATACAACAGAGAGCATTATTGATATGAACTTGAGCCTGTGGCAGAAAGAGCACAGAGGGGTTGACTTATTATATCTGGATAGTTGCCTAGAGGGGAGCAGAGCCTTATTTGGGCCTTGGAATGTGAACAGTCCCATGCACACAGAGACTAATCTTGTAATCAGTCTAACACAACACCAGGGTAACAAATTGCCAGGTTATAGAAGTAGTATCTATTCACTGGTTAGCTAGATACCCTACAGCTACTGCAGTTCCTGTGCTGTGGGGCTTGTTGTGATGCTTACACACTCCCACTGGGTCTAAACAGCTAGGTTAGGTTTATAGCAGTAGTAGGCCACTCCTCTCAACACCTAGCTGGTTTGTTAGTCACTGGCTACTCCCTACTGTAGTCCCCTGTGCTGTACTGTTGGGGGATGTTGTTGACCATATCATAGTTACACTATCTCTGACAATCCCTACTGCAATGTAATCCTACAATAATTACAGCTGTATGTCTTTTTGGGTAAGTCTCTAAGAGCTTTGCACATCTGGACTGTACAATATTTGCCCATTATTCTTTAAAACATTATTCAAATTGCCTGATGAAAATGGCTGTCTAACAATCATCAAGTCTTGCTATAGATTTCCAAGCTGATTTAAGTCAAAACTGTAACCAGGGTCACTCGGTTACATATAATGTTGTCGTGGTATGCAACTCCAGTGTAGATTTGGGCTACTCCTTGCCAATGACAAGCATACCCATAACATGATGCAGCCACCACCATGCTTGAAAATATGAAGAGTGGTACTCAGTGACGTGTTTGATTTGCCCCAAGCATTACGCTTTGTATTCGGGACAAAAAGTTAATTTATTTGCTCAAAGGGATGTTACATTAAAAAAAAATGTTTTACACCTCTACCAAACTGTGTCCTTCTTTGCTAGGCATTGAAAAACCTACCTTGTCTTTGTGATTTGTGTCTGTGCTTGAAATTCATTACTCGATTGAGGGACCTTAAGGATATGAAATTAAGTTGAACCAACATGGAATAGACACTGAATTGACATTTGTGCCCTGTGGAAAGTTAGTTATAAATCATCCTCAGATTCTCATCAGATCATCCAAGAAACCTCCAAGGTGACTAGCTAGCTAGCTTGTAATCCTGAAAGTATAGCCAACCCTATTATAATTGTTAGCTAAGATACAGTAACGTTACGCTAGCTAAATTATTTTGAGGGTTAATATAGAATTGGCTGGTGATATCACTGAGCTCAAGAGAAAATGAAACTGTCCTTGATTTACAGATGAGTTTCAAAGGAAGAGAACATAATTACATTTTCACCTTCTCACAGTCGTTCAACAAAATCTTGTATGTGTTTCCATTGGATTTTGTGTTCAGTTAAAAAAATATCTTGGGTTGATTCCTTTCATAACTGGCCAATGAAGTGGAGAGAGCGGACTGAGTGGTTCTGTGAAAGGTCCATTTGTAACCCAGTCACTGATTATCACTGAGGAAGCTGCACTTACCGCCCAGCTCAGTAACGGAGTTTCCTTCTCTCTTTGGGAGACTCTCTCTTTGCCCAAAAGGTTATTTGTGTGTGTGTGTGTGTGTGTGTGTGTGTGTGTGTGTGTGTGTGTGTGTGTGTGTGTGTGTGTGTGTGTGTGTGTGTGTGTGTGTGTGTGTGTGTGTGTGTGTGTGTGTGTGTGTGTGTGTGTGTGTGTGTGTGTGTGTGTGTGTGTTGGCTGACTCAATGGGTCCTGGGCTGGAGACTAGGGCACATTAAGATCTGTCTTGAGCGGAGATGTGCATGTTGTTGCCCCAATTTCAAACACACAGGTGCAGTGTCTACCTGACCCATTCATATTGGTATACCACACTACACTGGTTTTGATCAAGAAGTTCTTTTAATTGAATCGCCCTCTCTGTAGTGTTTGGAACAATTGTATTTCAATGGTTAAATTGCTCTGTGGCGGTGTATGGATGCCGGACTTAGTTATTAATAATTAATTTAGGTGAGGTTAGAGTCCAAGCACAGTGGTTTGTTGAATGTTCACATGCATGCCTACTCTCCACCTTCAAAGAACAAGGTGTCTTCAAGGCTCCTAGAAGAGACATTTTCCCTGTAGCCCCAGTCCTTGGGAAGGATTTATAAACATAAACACGGACTGATATACAGAACGCTTAATCAAAAGCCCAAGGACTGACTTGACGTGAGTGGTGCAGATTTATCTCATACTATTGTTTGCTCAGTAGGGAGAAAGTGTGTAGCTATTCAACATACCTATAAGGGAAAAAGCATGAATCATTGTAAACTGTATATTATAGTCAAGATAATGGTGTGTGCTGAGACAAAGCTACAATTTGTTCCTCTGACACGTGTCAAATACTGTACATAGTCAGGTATAGTGAAAGTTAGGACCACTAATGATTTACATCATCTTCTCTCAAAGTCCTGCCATCAGTGCAGTTAGCGGCATGTATTTTGGTGCAGTGTAGCGGTGCCGCCTGCGCTCAAGAAACATTGAAAAGGTTTTTTATGCCTCTACTGTAATTTATATATTGAAGCATGAAGCATTATACAGTAAAATGACAGACAATAGAAAAACATTGTAATGCGACAGACATGAGTTTGGATGAATTGCAATGCATGCTGGTTATCTTTATCCTTGTGTGTTTAGATGGTTACATATCTGTACTGTATTATATAATTGTTCTATTTATTTTCACAAAAGAAACTACAAAACAATATGCTAAAAGTTTAAAAGGGCAAATGAAAAGAGTGCGCAGGAGGGGTTAAAAACCCAAAGGCTTGTGGAGCACCTTTTTTAAAAGTATTTATAAAACAAGATAACTGCATTAAGTTTTTATAATAATGAACAAATCATGATAAGGAAATTCCTTGGTGTCAGATTTGAATGGAACATCACATCAACACGGACCATTGTGACCCTGACAACCAATAAACAACCTTTACATATATGGAGACAGACTTGCTTTTAAGTAATCTCTCTGAAAGACAACTTGCCATTCAAGTTGCCTCTTATGTTTGTTGTCACCTATCCCAGCACAAAACGGCAAAGTAGTGCGAAATCTTGTCTATTCTATTTCACCATGACGACCGGACTGCCTTTTCTGGGAGAAAACAACATTAATTTCTCTAGGTTGCCACAATCAGGCCAATCTGCAAATGCCAATTTTGCTCTAAAATATCTGATTGTAAAACTAATCTTAACCCAAAACTTAGCCATACCCCTAACCTTATGCCTTAAAACTTCTTATGGCTTAGATCCCGCTAACGGGATTGATATGACAACAGGCAGTGAAAGTGCAGGGCTCCAAATTCAAAACAACAGAAATCTCATAATTAAAATTACTCAAACGTACAAGTATTTTACACCATTTTAAAGATAAACTTGTTGTCAATCCCACCACAGTGTCTGATTTCAAAAAGGCTTTTCGACAAAAGCACAACAAACGATTATGTTAGGTCTGCACCTAGTCACAGAAAAACACAGCCATTTTTGCAGCCAAAGAGAGGAGTCACAAAAAGCAGAAATAGAGATAAAATGAATCACTAACCTTTGATGATCTTCACAATACGTGTATGTTTTGTTCGATAAAGTTAATATTTTTATCGAAAAATCTCAGTTTATATTGGTGCTTTACGTTCAGTAATGTTTTGCTTCCAAAACATCCTGTGATTTTGCGGAGAGCCACATCAATTTACAGAAATACTCATAATAAACATTGATAAAGATACAAGTGTTATGCATGTAACTTTAGATAAAGTTCTCCTTAATGCAACCGCTGTGTCAAATTTCAAAAAAGCGTTACCAAAAAAGCACACCATGCAATAATCTGAGTACAGCGCTCAGACAACAAAACAAGCCATACAGATATCCGCCATGTTGTGGAGTCAACGGAAGTCAGAAATAGCATTATAAATATTCACTTACCTTTGATGATCTTCATCAGAATGCACTCCCAGGAATCCCAGTTCCACAATAAATGTTTGATTTGTTCGATAAAGTCCATAATCTATGTCCAAATACCTCCTTTTTGTTTGCGCGTTTCGTACACAATCCAAACATGGAGCGCTGGCAAGTCCTGGTGAAAGTTCAGATAAAAAGTCATATTGCAGTTCGTAGAAACATGTCAAACGTGAGCATGCATGATCAGCCCATGTCAGTCTGGCAGACCTCTGACTCATTCAGCTCTTATTCCCCCCTCCTTCACAGTAGAAGCATCAAACAAGGTTCTAAAGACTGTTGATATCTAGTGAAGCCTTAGGAAGTGCAATATGACCCCATAGACACTGTATATTCGATAGGCAATGACTTGAAAAACTACAAACCTCAGATTTCCCACTTCCTGGTTGGATTTTTTTCTCAGGTTTTTGCCTGCCATATGAGTTCTGTTATACTCACAGACATCATTCAAACAGTTTTAGAAAGTTCAGAGTGTTTTCTATCCAAGGCTACTAATAATATGCATATACACTGCTCAAAAAATAAAGGGAACACTTAAACAACACAATGTAACTCCAAGTCAATCACACTTCTGTGAAATCAAACTGCCCACTTAGGAAGCAACACTGATTGACAATAAATTTCACATGCTGTTGTGGAATTGGAATAGACAACAGGTGGAAATTATAGGCAATTAGCAAGACACCCCCAATAAAGGAGTGGTTCTGCAGGTGGTGACCACAGACCACTTCTCAGTTCCTATGCTTCCTGGCTGATGTTTTGGTCACTTTTGAATGCTGGCGGTGCTTTCACTCTAGTGGTAGCATGAGACGGAGTCTACAACCCACACAATTAGCTCAGGTAGTGCAGCTCATCCATGACGTCACATCAATATGAGCTGTGGAAAGAAGGTTTGCTGTGTGTCAGCGTAGTGTCCAGAGCATGGAGGCGCTACCAGGAGACAGGCCAGTACATCAGGACACGTGGAAGAGGCCGTAGGAGGGCAACAACCCAGCAGCAGGACCGCTACCTCCGCCTTTGAGCATGAGGAGCACTGCCAGAGCCCTGCAAAATGACCTCCAGCAGGCCACAAATGTGCATGTGTCTGCTCAAATGGTCAGAAACAGACTTAATGAGGGTGGTATGAGGGCCTGACGTCCACAGGTGTGGGTTGTGCTTACTGCCCAAAACCGTGCAGGACGTTTGGCATTTGCCAGAGAACACCAAGATTGACAAATTCGCCACTGGCACCCTGTGCTCTTCACAGATGAAAGCAGGTTCACATTGAGCACATGTGACATAGTCTGGAGACGCCGTGGAGAACGTTCTGCTGCTTGCAACATCCTCCAGCATGACCGGTTTGGCGGTGGGTCAGTCATGGTGTGGGGTGGTATATCTTTGAGGGGCCGCACAGCCCTCCATGTGCTCGCCAGAGGTAGCCTGACTGCCATTAGGTACCGAGATGAGATCCTCAGACCCCTTGTGAGACCATATGCTTGTGCGGTTGGCCCTGTGTTCCTCCTAATGCAAGACAATGCTAGACCTCATGTGGCTGGAGTGTGTCAGCAGTGCCTGCAAGAAGAAAGCAGACCTGAATCCAATTGAGCACATCTGGGATATTATGTCTCGCTCCATCCACCAACGCCACGTTGCACCACAGACTGTCCAGGAGTTGGTGGATGCTTTAGTCCAGGTCTGGGAGGAGATCCCTCAGGAGACCATCCGCCACCTCATCAGGAGCATGCCCAGGAGTTGTAGGGAGGTCATACAGGCCTGTGGAGGCCACACACACTACTGAGCCTCATTTTGACTTGTTTTAAGGACATTAAATCAAAGTTGGATCAGCCGGTAGAGTGGTTTTCCACTTTAATTTTGAGTATGACTCCAAATCCAGACCTCCATGGGTTGATAAATTTGATTTCCATTGATCATTTTTGTGTGATTTTGTTGTCAGCACATTCAACAATGTAAAGAAAAAAGTATTTAATAAGAATATTTCATTCATTCAGATCTAGGATGTGTTATTTTAGTGTTCCCTTTATTCTTTTGATCAGTGTATTAGCAACTGGGCCTGAGTAGCAGGCAGTTTACTCTGGGCACCTTATTCATCCAAGCTACTTAATACTGCCCCCAGCCATAAGAAGTGTTTAACCTCTGTCTGTCCCCCAGGAAGAGGATGAAGTCCCGAGCCCCTCCTCCGCCCCCGGCCCCCGAGCCTGCCCCCAGGAGAATCTTCCGTAACGCTGTGCCTGATGGGGGAGGCTCAGCGCAGGGCAGTATGGGCAGCATGGTGATGGACACCAAGGAGAACATGATGAGGACTAGCGTAGACCTCCATATCACTCTGCCTCAAGGCTACCAGACCAGCAGCACAGTGGACGGCAGGTGAGAGGCAACACACGCACACACCAACACACACACACACACGTCACATATGCACACGTACACATTACCCCTTCGACCCTCAATTCACAGATTCTGTTATGTATGTGGATGTGGCCCTGTTTGGTATCTGATCAGAGAGGCCTTTTCAAGGTTCCCTCAGTGGCCCAGAATCAGTATGTGAGAAGCTGACCTGCCAGAGCCGCTCTGGCCTTAATGAGGGTCTCTCGCTCTTTCTGCTGGAGCAGTGAGTGAATCAGACCAGGCCATCCAGGACTCCAGCCCTCATGCAGAAAACAAGACAAGGGCCTCTGTTAATGCTGTTAATGAGTGGCATGTGAGAGTTTCTAAAAGTTAATTTTTTTGTGAACCAATATTGGACAGTGGTCCCAGGTCTGTCTGAAGTCTTGCAAACTGCTCTAGACCGGAAAAAACATCTGGGATCAGGCTCATACAGTGGTCGTCATCTCTCTCACTTGGGGCCGTCTTTTCCATTGCCTTTTACTCTGAGTGATGCTCTTTGCCAAGTAATTTGGGTAACACTTCATTTGGATAGTCCATCTTTAGACTATCAGTAACATTTCAACTAGCTATCTATACTAAACAAAAATATAAACACAACATGTAAAGTGTGGGTCCCATGTTTCATGAGAAGAAATACAATTAACATTTCTAATACGAACAAAAAGCTTATTACTTTCAAATTTAATGCACAAATTTGTTTACATTACTGTTACTGAACATTTCTCCTTTGCCAAGATAATCCATCCATCTGACAGGTGTGGCATATGAAGAAGCTGATGCTGGGGACAATAAAAGGTCACTCCAGAATGTGTAGTCTTATCACACAATACAATGCCAAAGGTGTCTCAAGCTTTGAGGGAGAGTGCAATTGGCATACTGACTGCAGGAATTTCCACCAGAGCTGTTGCCAGAGAATGTTTATTTCTCTACCATAAGCCACCTCCAATATCGTTTTAGAGAATTTGACAGTACGTCCAACCGGCCTCACAACCGCAGACCAAATGTAACCACGCCTGTCCAGGCCCTCCACATCCGGCTTTTTCACCTGCGGGATGGTCTGTGACGAGCCACCCGGACAGCTGATGAGACTGTGGGTTTCATTTATTTTATTTAACTAGGAAAGTCAGTTAAGAACAAAATCTTATTTACAATGAAGGCCTACCCCGGCCAAACCCTAACCCGGACAACGCTGGGCCAATTGTGTGCCGCCCTATGAGACTCCTAATCACGGCCAGTTGTGATACAGCCTGGAATCATACCAGGGTCTGTAGTGACTCCTCTATCACTGAGATGAAGAGCCTTAGACCGCTGCGCCACTCGGGAGCCCCTTTCGTTTGCACAAACAAATAATTTCAGCACAAACTGTTAGAAAGCGCCTCTGAGAAGCTCATCTGCGTGCTCCTCATCCTCACCAGGGTCTTGACCTGACTGCTTTTCTGATCCACATCAATTTCCTTATATGAACTGTAACTCAGTAAAATATTTTAAATTGTTGCATGTTGCATTTATATTTTTGTTCAGTATAGATTCACATGTTTACTGAGCACAAATCACATCTCTAGCACTGACCTTAAACCTTATCTTAACCCTAAACTTAACCCTTATTCTTAACCTAACCCTAACCTTAGCATACATTTGCTTATCAACAGATGGTCACACTATCTGTAGAGCATTTACAGATGAAAAATCTGGACAATCCAAATGAAGTGTGTGTAGCCCTCATTTGATTTATGGGAAATCAGTTTTGCTGTCTAAGTGCATGATAAAGCCCATGGGAGTTTCATCCAGGTGTCATAAATGTCTTGTAATCACCTGGTTCATGTGTGCAGGAAGCAGTCAGACAACACCCTCTCCATTATGGTGTGTAAGGGTTTTGTCACACTTGTCACACTGTTTTCATTATGATAGGGAATACAGATCAATGTGTTGTGTTTCCAGTGTCTTGTCAAAGCCTCATTTGCTAGCTAGATATGTTATTCTAAGAAGAAAGTTGTAGTATAAATGAATACATTGTTATTTTCAAATGAACCGTAACTCCCCATCCTACAGCTAATGTGTAATGCATTATGATGCAGTTGTAAGACTTGTGATGAGCAACCTTTGCCCTGGTATTTGTGTTGGTTGTTCAGAGCAGCCCTTTAGCAGTTTGGTCATATGAGCGGTCTTCTCCCAGCAGGCAGTAGAAAGCATCCTTGAGTTTCTCTCTGTCCTGGGTTGACCGTTACCCTTTGACACCTCGTCAGTTGATGTTCTGTATTACATGACAGTTCATATGATGCTCGAAAACAGAACATTGTATCAGGATTTATTAAGACATTCTACATTCTCAAGTGAAGGATTTGGGACACTGGCCAGTCGGGCTAGTAGACTGCAATTTTTACTAGCCCAGGTTACATTTTCTAGCCAAATTTGTGACATTTGATATTTGAAATCTAAAATGTCACTTGCCTGATGGGCTAGTTTGGCACATTTTCTACTAGCCCCATCTGCAAAATACTAGCCTCAGGCTAGCTTAATTTCCATCCCTGCATACATATATTATAGGTAGATCAGATGGGTAATTTATTGTCAATTGACTAAGGCTAGATTTCCTATCTGTAATTCATTTAACTTTCTAAAACGTCACTAAGTTCAGATCATTAAATCAGCCTTTTATGTACCAATTTGCAGGCTTATCTAATGTTGTAAGCCGAGCGGCATGAGTGCCTGCCTGTGTAATTACAGCTAAAGGAGGTAACCCTATCTGTCAGTCAAGTCACATCCCAAACGCACCCTATTCCCTATATAGTGCACTACTTTTGACCAGAACCCATAGCGGTCTTGTCAAAAGTAGTGGTCCTTGGTCAAAGAAGTGCTCTAACTAGGGAATAGGGACTTACCGTGGTCTACTTTGTCCCGCTCCGCTCTACTCTACTCTGACGAACCTATGACTCTACCTCCACCTGGCTTCCTGTCTGTGACTCAGCCTGGCTTCTTGTGTTGCTTTTGCCTCTCTCTGTGCAGAAAAGCGCTCATGGACCTGTTGGTGGATCTGTGCAGCCGGTACCACCTGAACCCAGCATATCACACCCTGGAGCTGCTGTCCAGCGAGGGCCTGTCCCTAGCCTTCAAACCCAACAGCCTGCTGGGGTCCCTGGACGTTGTTGCCATAAGCATCAGGGAGAAAGTGTTGCAGGACAAAGTGGTACGGAAACCTCCGCCTAAAGTGCCAGAGGTGAGTACCTACTGATCCTGACCCTGATATAGAGGTGTGTGTGTGTTTGATTGTTACTGAGGATATGTAGCTGCATTTGATTGAATAAGCAATTAGCTGTGTTTTATTGTAACCTGATTCATAGTTTTCCTCTGTTTAGTCTTCCATGAATGCACATGTATGTAGCACTTCATGAAGTTATTGGAAACGAGTTTGTTCTGGTCTGGGCCTTTTGTTGTTGTTGTAGTGCACGGGTGGGTATCGTTGACTGTTTTGAATAAGATGTTTTCAGCATTCATTGAACCTAACCTTTGACACCTGGGAAAGGTGATGTATGAATCTCTATGTAACCATTGCGATCGCCCTTCTTTACCTTTTGACACTAAATCGTTGCAGCAGGAAAGGCCACAAAACCCCGAAAGGGCTCATGCTAAGGTAGGCAGCAGGTGTTGTAGAGCCAGTCTCTAAACCAGTGGGATTATTACCGGCTCTCAGTGGTTGATTGAGTGTCTTCTCTCTCTGTCTCCAGTGTCTCCTACCTACCTACCTACCTAGCATGTGAATTTTTCATGAGAGCCTTACCTTTAGTTACCATGCATTATTTCTACTCTACTCTCAGGCCTCACTGGCCCTGGTGGCCCTGCTCCCCCTATCTCCCTTTGACCTCCCTTTGGCTGATGGCCATAGTCTGACACTATTTCACTCTGAGTCATCAAAACTGTGGGTAACACTTTACTTAAAACCAACTGGTATAATGCATTATGATGTGCTTGTAATGCATTTTATGACTTGTAATACGCATGTACAGTATAACCCCCCCTTTGAAACTGAGTGGTGTAAATTTAAGTAAGCATACATAATAATCTATTGATTTCGATGTATGGATTTTTATGTATTCCACTAACATTTGATAAATTGTTGCCTAAAAATATGCTTTGATTCTTTTCATAAGTTGCCTCAGTAAGTATTAGCAAAGAGCCACACACAAAAACAGTTGTGCTTGTGATTGTTACACACTCTTGACTGGTAAGTGGTTGACATGATGTTTTCAGAAGGAGAGTCTTGAAGTCTGTACATTGTGTACTGGTGTGTGACTGTCATGGCCTCCGTGATAACAGTATCTTTGTGGCATGTCCTAAATGGCACCCTACTTCCTATATAGTGCACTACTTATAGTGCACTACCAGATCCCTATGGGACCTTGCTAAAAGTAGTGCACTATATAGGGAATTGTGTGCCATTTGGGATGCAAGCTGTGTTCTTCATAACAACCACCTCAACCCTCTTAGTGCTTCTTGCACTGTTGTTATGATCCCTCTCTATGGGTACACCAAACACCCTGGGACTGACCAGTCATTGGCTGCCCACACACAGGCCCTCTCTGTCAGGCCTCGACTTGGCTCCCAGCCTCAGTTACCTCAAAGTGCTAGTCTTGAATGACCCCCCCCCCCAGATCTGTCAACAAATGTCTACATTCTAAGGGAAAAGCTGAAAGTAAAGCATAACCTCTTTTAAGTGAGGTGGAGTAAAGTTTTTAGTTAATCATGGTTTATCCCACGAGTCTGACACCCACCTTTTGTCTCTCCCTCTCTCTCAATATTTCCATGCTAGTTTTTTCCATTGGATGTGTACTGCTGAGACCTTTTACTTTCAAGTCCCATTTAATTACTGAGCTTAGACCTGGGTTCAAATTGTATATTTTTGAGCGTTTGATTGAGCCTGCCTGAAGTGCCAGATCGGCATGATTGCAGACAAGCTCAAGGTCAAACGAATACTATTTGAATCTAGGAGATTCTCTAATGCTCTCTAATACTGTATCCATCCATTGGCACTAAAGTCACTCTGTCTTCCCTGTAAAGAAAACGGTGCGTCTGGTGGTGAACTACCACAGGAGCCAGAAGGCGGTGGTGAGGGTGAGTCCCATGGTGCCCCTGGAGAGCCTGGTCCCAGCCATCTGTGAGAAGTGTGAGTTTGACCCGTCCCATGTTCTGCTGCTGAAGGACAATGTCAGCAACCACGAGCTGGAGCTGGACAAGTGTCTGAGTGAGCTAGGAATCAGAGAGCTGTACGTACTGGACCAGACTCTTGGTAAATAAACCACCTTATACCCCCATCTCCCTCTACCTCTCTCATCTCCCTCTACCTCTCTCATCTCCCTCTACCTCTCTCATCTCCCTCTACCTCTCTCATCTCCCTCTACCTCTCTCATCTCCCTCCACCTCTCTCATCTCCCTCCACCTCTCTCATCTCCCTCTACCTCCTCCTCCTCCACCTCTCATCTCCCTCCACCTCTCTCATCTCCCTCCACCTCTCTCATCTCCCTCCACCTCTCTCATCTCCCTCTACCTCTCTCATCTCCCTCCACCTCTCTCATCTCCCTCCACCTCTCTCATCTCCCTCCACCTCTCTCATCTCCCTCCACCTCTCTCATCTCCCTCTACTTCTCTCATCTCCCTCTACCTCTCATCTCCCTCTACCTCTCATCTCCCTCTACTTCTCTCATCTCCCTCTACCTCTCTCATCTCCCTCTACCTCTCTCATCTCCCTCTACTTCTCTCATCTCCCTCTACTTCTCTCATCTCCCTCTACCTCTCTCATCTCCCTCTACCTCTCATCTCCCTCTACCTCTCATCTCCCTCTACTTCTCTCATCTCCCTCTACTTCTCTCATCTCCCTCTACTTCTCTCATCTCCCTCTACCTCTCTCATCTCCCTCTACCTCTCTCATCTCCCTCTACCTCTCATCTCCCTCTACCTCTCATCTCCCTCTACTTCTCTCATCTCCCTCTACTTCTCTCATCTCCCTCTACTTCTCACATCTCCCTCTACTTCTCTCATCTCCCTCTACTTCTCTCATCTCCCTCTACTTCTCTCATCTCCCTCTACCTCTCTCATCTCCCTCTACCTCTCATCTCCCTCTACCTCTCTCATCTCCCTCTACCTCTCATCTCCCTCTACCTCTCATCTCCCTCTACTTCTCTCATCTCCCTCTACCTCTCTCATCTCCCTCTACTTCTCTCATCTCCCTCTACCTCTCATCTCCCTCTACCTCTCATCTCCCTCTACCTCTCTCATCTCCCTTTACCTCTCTCATCTCCCTCTACCTCTCTCATCTCCCTCTACCTCTCTCATCTCCCTTTACCTCTCTCATCTCCCTCTACCTCTCTCATCTCCCTCTACCTCTCTCATCTCCCTCTACCTCTCTCATCTCCCTCTACCTCTCTCATCTCCCTCTACCTCTCTCATCTCCCTCTACCTCTTCCTGTAGAATGGTGACATATTTCTTGCCAACTCCTATGGTCATCCTATGGTCATTGGTACGACAATGATTACAGGAGTTGACAAGACAGCACAAACAGATCTGGGACCAGGCTACTCCACATCCTCACATGATAACTACAGTGTTAGCCTGGTCCCAGATCAAATCAAGTTTGTAATGTTAAGGAGTTGACATTGTAGCAGAAACAGATCTGAGATCAGGCTAACTGTACCAACCTATCTCTGTTAACAAACTGTTACTGTTCCTCTTATTCTTCTCAACCTGTTTAATCGTATATTTAATTTGAGCTCTCTCCGTTGTTTTCTGTCACGCTTTTAAACCCTGATTGCATCTATAATCAGCACTCACACGTGAGATTATTTTGAATCCAAGTAACATGCATTACTTTCTTACTGCAGCTAGCTACATCTGTGCCTGTAATGTTTACATGGAGTGTAATTCAGTCTGGGCCAGTTCATTTTATCAGGGTGGAGCTGCAGAATAAATAATAAGTGAGCTTGTGTTTACATATTTGGTTAAATGAGCTTCGATAAGCACATGCCTTCCAGGGTGTGTACTCTGCCCCCTATGACTCTGCCCTTAGAGAGGCAATATAGATGGTTAGTCATTCGAACACTACCTACAAAGCCTAGTGAGACGTACTGATGCTCGAATTAAACTAGAGACAGTTGTCAAACACCATAGTCAGTGTTGTTGGTAGTTTCACAGTTGCCCTCTTTTCTGTTAGGGCGGGTGGGGGATTGCATAGCCAAGGACATCGGAAATGCTGCATAGTTTTGATAAAGAGAGAATCTTTTATAGTTAAGGATGGTCTGCATTGTTACGGGCCCTTAATGTTGAAATCCTGTGATTATTTCCAGTTCGTCAACCTAAAATGGCTTCTGCACCTGCTCTAAATTACCCAGGTATTCCTGTCTGTATGCTGCTTATTGTTCCCGTCCACAATGCTGTAGTGACATGACCTGTGGCTTACCAGTCACTTGTAAAGTCACATTAACCCCACTTTGCCGTTCCTTTTCTCCTCGTAGGACAAAGCTCGCCTGTTTGGTTTGTTTGTTTTACGTATCTTAAATCAAATGTAAGATACAGTCAATGTTATTTCCCTTTCCTTCTGGCTTACAGTGTGTTATGGCTGTTTGTTAGATTTATTTTCAGAGGTTGAGGAACAGATGCACTGTCATATGGGAAAAGTTTAGTTGCAGTGCCATCTACTGTTGAAACTGCCTGATTGTAGAAAGAGGCTTGAGTGTGTGTTTACGGAGAATGCTTTTTGTTGTATGCATGGGTTAAACTTTTAATAACTGACATGGCTTGCGTAATGTGGTATAGTTCTAGCTGTGGTTTATTTCATTCCATTGGTTAATGAATGAACTGCACGAATGAAAGCCTATATTTTTAGCTCAGTGGGCCAACCCTTTCATTTCGGAGTGAACTGAAACCTATTGTCTGTCCATTCATTGTTAGAATACTTCCGTTCCAACACCTCAAGTGTCGGTGGGGCCGAGAACAAAGGCCTGCTCGGATTCTTAACGTTCAACAGAAGGAAATCAAAGGTAAGAGGCGCCACAGTTCACTTGTGTTCCAACAGAGTGACATTTAGCCCATTGGCTTGGCTAACTTAACACCATAATACCATCTAGAGAATACTACAAGGCACCATGCATAGGCTACTCACTAAGAGTGTGTGTCTGCAGATCAAGTTGACTTTAAACTGCTGACTTACTACTACTATATGTGGAAATGCAGGAAAAGGAAGCATATTTTTTCTGTTTTTGATTGGAATAATTTGGTACTTAAATCTTCTACTTAAATAGCTACTGTTATTCTTGAGCTCAACATGATGGCTTTCCATAAAAAATAATTAGTCTTATAGATTTGACTGTCCCTGTGGAAAGGGTTGTTTAACCCTAGAGCTGTAGGAGTACTGCTATCATCTGTCAAATAACTGAAATAACTGCATGTCTTGCTTGTATTGTAGTTGCATTCTGATGTATTGCATGTTAGATGTACGTTCCATTTCAGACTGAAGAACAGTCAACTACTATGGACATGGATGGTCTTGATAATAATATTACTCAAAATACTGAAAAACACTACAATGTAAGTACTACTAACCCTCCTCTCCTCCTCCTCCTGAAATGTCTGGGTGTGGTAATTGACATCTTGCATTATATTTTCTTTCAATACTCCAATCTCATTCAATAAGTGCAATCGCATTCATTTTGCAGGAGGATAAATTATGCTTTTGAGTTCTATTCTCTTGTAGATGTTCAAACACCCACCACCTTGTAACAGACAGCATTTTATATCCCACAAAAATTCAAACACATGAGCTCAACTTTGGTTTTCTCTTCAGTAGGGTTGCAGAACTCCCATAACATTCCCAAAACCCCCAGTTTTTTCCAGAAATCCTGGTTCTACAATTCCAAGAATCAGTTGGGAATAAGCAGGAAATACAGAACTCTCCAACTAGGATTTCTGGAAAATCTAGGAATTTTGGGAAAGCTACCATTATTTTGCAACCCTACTTTTCAGCCTGTGCCTCCTCCTCTTGATATAGCTGATTTCATGAGAGCTGTTCTGCTTATGTACCACTAGAGGGCAGACTTGACAAGCGTCTTCTGATTCCCCTCAGTCAATTACAATACCTTGACGAATTTAAAGTTTCTGCAGCAAGTCAACCTGAAATAAATTAGTCTTGAATTATTGCTTAATCTTTGATCAGCTTTACTCAGTGACACACATAATGTATTTAATAGTACATTTGTAATACAATAGTAGTTATAGCAGTAGGGCCGGTTTCTTGGGAATAGTTTTGTGCATGTGTGCTAAAACATTATATTAGAGCAAACATTGAACAGGCTATCTGTTTGGAAGGTAATTTAATCAGTTTTATACAATTACAGAGGAATCTATTACAGGCAGCCATCTGGGATACCCCTCAAATCAATATGGGTATTTTATTGGATTTCCCATAAGACCTTGGTGGATCTCTCCTGCTCATTTGAGTCAAGCCCCAGGGCGCGCACGCACACACACACCCTCTGTGTCCTTAGTGATTATGTTACACCATCATACTGTACCTGGCTACATTTACTCTGATATCTGGATACCATTATTGGCCGAACAGATGGAAAGATTTGTTGAGGACTGTTCATAACACAGACTGAAGTAGAACAGAATTGCATCTATGATACAGTGTACAGTCCTGCATTGGACAAACTGATGTACCGATATGTTGAAGACTGTGTACATTGTGTATGATCTAAAGGATTGAAAACGAAATAGAGTTTTTACATTTTTTTATTGTACAGAATGATACTATTTCAGATCACATTTTGTCCTTGGAGAGGACAATAAGGGCGTGTTGCTGCCTCTAAATCATCATAGATGTTCGGTTCTATCTGTCTCTACTCCACTTAAAATGCATTTCCACCTTGGATATGCATGAGTGATAGGCATTGTGGTTAGCTTTCAGATTTCTTCCAGCATGGAATTAAAGATGTTCAGGTAAACTTTTCCCAAACTTTAATAACAAAGAAAGACCCAGTAGCTTTTTTGGCTCCGGTCTGTAAATGATTTAATGTTATATAACATATGCTACGCATTCATGGTAATTCCCTGCATGGAACATTCCATTCCAACAGCAGAGTACAGCAACAGCACGGATCCCAATTCAAAGTTACCGTCGTCTCTCCCTAAATTTGGAATGTGTGTTTCATAATTGAACATGCAGTGGATGTACTGAGGGACTCTCAGAGAGCCGGAATATTAACAGTTTAGCCACACTCCTCCCTCAAATACACAGGCATTGAGCATGTTGCTCTACCAAGGAGAGGAGTTAACATCGAGATCCTACTACTACAAAGGGAGGCTTACTGGATATCCTATCTAAAAACATTGACCCCACGTGGTCTGAATATTGACTTTGATCTCAGGCCCTTCTTATGAACAATTCTCTCTTTTATGAACAAGTCGTATAATTGTATATATTCTTTCTACAGCTTATCAGCGTACACCTAATATGTTCCCACTGTTGATGATGATGCTTATTATGCATTAAGGTTGAATCAAAATATTACATGTAAAAAATACAAATGAACAATCGTTTATGTTGATGCTAATATTGTGTGTAATATTCAATTATGTTTGCATATGATAACAATAGCCTAATATATTTAATATGCCATAAACAGTTTTTTAACAGTTTCACTCAATTCATTCTAATTAACATATTCATTATGACACACCCCTCACTATTGTCATTGGTTGCACTGTTTGTCTACATAACCTGGTTCAAGTATTCATGACATGACATTGAAGAAGGCACAGTGATGCCGAAACGTTGGTGATTTTCCCCCATAAATGACTGGGTGTTAATATATGGAGTGTGAGTTATTTTTATAGTTTATTCGCCGTTAGTCAGCAACTCCACACAAAAGAATTTTTCTGTGTGTGTGCCAACTCATGTTTTTTATTGGGTCTTTCATAATTGAACATGCCGTGGATGTACTGAGGTGGGATATTAACAGTTTAGCCACTCTCTCTTTCATGTGAGAAGGTCTCCATGAACACATTAGCGCAGTGTGAAAAGTTCATCAGAGGAGGACAGGGTTGGCCGCTGGCCAAGAATCCCTCCCTAGTCCCTGCTGAACACTGTCTGATTTATAAAAATGCATTTCGGGCCCTTTCTCTCTAATGGCCTGGGATCAACCGGCAGAAGATTGAGACTTTGGATTTACTGTAATATTTGCATGTATATGTACAGGAGCCTATATATAGGCAGCATCCAACAAAAGGGAATAGAGTAAAGCTGACTAATGCACTGTGCAAAGTATGCCAGGGCATCTATCCTTGGGATGCACTTATGCCCATGTATGAATCATGTGGATCTCTGTAGCTCCGTTGGTAGAGCATGGCGCTTGCTATGCCAGGAGAGTGGGTTTGATTCCTGAGACCAGCCATACGTAAAACGTATGCAAGCATGACTGTTAAGTCTCTTTGGATAAAAGCATCTGCTAGAGGTTATATTCTTTAGTCAGGAAGATCTAGTAGGTGGGAGAGGCACGTGTCTTAAGATAAGAGAAGATCAAAGTTAAACAGGATGTGAAGGTCATAAAGATGAATGGTGTCGACTTAGTTGATCCAGGCTCTGTGTTCTTAGAGCGGGGCAGCAGTAAAATCTACTGCAGGATTCTAAGACTCCAGCTAGGTTTTTATTACATACATATTTTTCTCTTTGCTCTACATTACTATATAGTAGCTCAGTCTGCTTTTCCAAGCTTATGCAATATGCAAGCATTTGGCAACTCACATCTCCCTCAAAGCCACACTGCCTCTCCTTAGTAGACTAGAATAGTTTGATTGTGCTTGTCTGGTGTAATGGAACCAATGAAATAGTCCCAAAAGTTCAAACACTGCCCGCCTGGCACTCCAGGCAGACTCAATCAAATTATGAAAAATATTTGAAAGAAAACAAATACTATTTATGCCCAGGTCTGAATACTTTTGAGTGCTTTTCTCTCCCTCCTGCACATTTTCCATTCATTCTCCCCACTGTGAGAAGTGCTTGGTTCACTGATTACCTCCAATGACTAGAACTTTATGTTTTAGTCATTTCAACTTTTTTTCATGACTACTTTGATCCTCTGCCCAGGAATTGTCTGAAATGCTGTGTCATTTTGACCTAATACGCTTTCCTTTCTTTTCTTTAAACCTCCCCACCATCGTTCATAGATGTATATCTTTGTTCCTAGTTGTGCTACAGTACAAAGATACAGAAGCTTAGAACGTTTCAGATAGCCTGTACCCAGATCTGTTTGTGCTGTCTTGCCAACTCCTTTTTATGATCACTTGGCACGACATTGACAGTAGGAGTTGGAAAGGCAGTGCTAACAGATCTGGGACCAGGCTAAGTTTCAGATGCTTAGGAAAGCCTTTGATCATTCTTTGATCATCCCCCATTGCTCAGCAGCATCCCTCTCAGACAGACAGATGGCGTATTAGCGAGGCGAAGTAGCTACGGAATGGTAATAAAGCTGCAGCTGTCACAACTGTCACAAAGCATCCTGATTCAGCAGGGATCTGAGAGCCTCCTCTTGCAGACTAGACGGTTGCTTCTTGGAGACAGACCCAACCCTAGGTTTTGCTTTAGCTTAATGTACCACTGCAAACAGGCCATGATGAAGCTCTGCAGATATTTTACATTCAGTCCTTGGCCCTTGTTAGTCGGAGTCCCAAATGGCACCCTATTCTATATCTAGTATTATGTGTCCTTGTCAAAAGTAGTGCACAACATAGGGAATAGGGTGCCACTTGGGATCCAGCATTAGTGAATAAAGGGCATGACCCATGCTCACCCTTCAGAACTGGCCCTTGACATTTCCACTGTCTACCATATCAACCTGTGATTTTGGATTTCTCAGACCATTTAGAATTATATGACCTTTAAATGCCACTCAGTTCATATGTAGATCTGTTCCATGTGTTTATAATTGTGTATGTGTGTGCGTGTACATGCAGGTATATGTGTGTGTGTGTGTATTTTTATATTCTCTCTCTCCCTCCTCCTCCAGGGCCTGTCCACGGTTGCCATCGTGCCCTGTGTGGAGGCGCGGCCCAGCACCCTGGGCCAGTCCCAGTCCGTCATGAACATCTCCAGGATGTCCCCCAGGATAGAGCTTAAGAAGAGGAGGGCCCCCCCGGCCCCCACACCCTGCCAGGGCTGCTACACACTGGAAGCCTACCAGGTGAGAGGGCAACACACACACACACACACACACACACACACACACACACACACACACACACACACACACACACACACACACACACACACACACACACACACACACACACACACACACACACACACACACACACACACACACTTCAGGTCATGGTGACCTGTGTTTATATCAATTATTGCAACATTAAACATTTCCTTTAATCTCCTTGTGTTATTTGTGGATCTAATAGCAATAGTGGTAGTGTTATTTCTCTTCTCGTGGTGTTGTTTTTGTCACCATGTTTTGTTGGCTCTAACGGGCTTCTCTCCTCCTGTTGGAGCGAATGGGGTTTGTCTGGAACTGTGTGTTGTGGTCATAGTGACCGTTACTAACAGGAACACACTGCTTAATCTGTGAAATGGATTACATTGTAAATGCCACCCTATTCCCTATATAGTGTACTACTTTTACCAGGGTCTATAGTGCTCTGGTTAAAAATAGTGCACTATGTAGGGAATAGGGTGCCATTTGGACACCGACTCCTGTTGAGAAGCATAAGGTGTCCACACAGTATTCTGTGTACTACTCACGCTGTTCTTCCAATCAGGATTTAATTTGGGTTTATGTTGTCGTGGCTCCCAGGTTTTTTTCTCTCCGCTGTCTGTTATTATACCCTTTATAGCGACAATTGATATCCTTTCAGACAATTAAATTAAGAGCCACATCAGAAGCGTTCAGTATTGTTTCCCTGACGACAATAAACGCAGCAGATTGATGTGCAGTTGTGTTGTTTTTATGAGGTCTTTTATGGTAGGGTAGCTAGATGTGTTTTCTTTTTACTAAATGTCATGGTAAATCAATGGTATTTAATGAACTTTAACATACTATTTTAGGGTAGAGTGGTCTGCACGCAGGCAGCCAGGTTGCATGCAGGCAGCTCGAGATTATTTGATTGACAAGTAAAGTGCCTGTTCAGTGGTGCATTGAAGCTATCTCGAGAAGGTTTTCGTGTCGGCATTTAAAAAGCCATAGCGTACCGTTACAGACAAACAAACATGCTGTTGCCGAGGTGCTTTCAAGGCGCCACATTCCATATGTCTGAAAAGGGTATTAGACACTGTTCAGAAACACCACACTGATGACGTCTTTATCAGTCCGTTCACCCAGAGATAAGCAACACTAGCTCTGCCGTGACTCGTTGGCACGGATGAGACAAAGCGTTGTGTTTGGAAGATGGCTGGCTGCATGTTGAGGCACATGGGCCCGATGTATCCTCTTGTGAGGGTTAGACAAGGACAGAGAGATCAGATGAGGACGGAGTGCCTGAGGGATGGGATGGCTGCTCCTAGGTCTCCTTTCCATGAGCTTGAGCTACTGGTAGGATGGCTAGTGTTGTAGTGATGACAATCTGTTCCCCTGTGGTATGACTACACTCTATATAGAAAAAGGTGCTATGTAGAACCTAAAAGGGTTATTTGGCTGTACCCATAGGAGAACCTTCTGAAGAACCCTTTTTGGTTCCAGGTAGAATCCTTTTGGTTCCAAAAGGGTTCTCCCAGTCAAATTCTCATGGAACCAAAAAGGGTTCTCCCTGAAACCAACCTTTTTTCTAAGAATGTTAAGCTCGGGATTACCAGAGACCTCACGATACGATATTATCACGATGCTTAAGTGCCGATACAATATGTATTGCGACTCTAACGATTGTATATGTATTGCAATTCAATACTGTGATTTTAGATCAAATCATCGTTCCAAATATATTTCTCACCATATGTCTGCTGCAGAGGGACAAGAGAGAGACATGATAAAACAAGTTTTGATCAGTCATGGCAATAAAGGAGCTGAAAACAAATTGGCTTCCAATTTAAAAAATAAGATGGAGAACAAGGTATGGAGGAAAATACTGGAGATTTGGTGCAGCTACATCCAACTAGCACAAAAATAATATTGCGATATTGTCAAAAACGATATATCGTCAAAAATAACATCCGTTTGGTAACTGTATCAACCCCCCCTCCCATCACAAGTTATAACCCTCTATTGATCTCAGTACAGTATCAATTTACAATCAATAGTCAAGCTTAAGGCCTTATTCGGGGCGGCAGGGTAGCCTAGTGGTTAGAGCGTTGGACTAGTAACCAGAAGGTTGCGAGTTCAAACCTCCGAGCTGACAAAGGTACAAATCTGTCGTTCTGCCCCTGAACAGGCAGTTAACCCACTGTTCCCAGGCCGTCATTGAAAATAAGAATTTGTTCTTAACTGACTTGCCTGGTTAAATAAAGGTAAAAAAAAATAATAATAATAATAATAATTCAATAATAATTCAATAGCCAACTGGGTTTATCTGGGGTCAAGACAAAATGAAAACAAGACACAAAAAAAAGTGTACATCCCAAATTGCACCCTATTCCCTCTATAGTGCTCTGAACCAACTATATTAATTTGGGGACAGGTTGAAAAGCATTAAACATCGATGTCAATTTAGCTAGCTTGCTGTTGCTAGCTAATTTGTCCTGGGATATAAACATTAGGTTCTTATTTGACCTGAAATGCACAAGGTCCTCTACTCTGACAATTAATCCACAGATAAAAGGGTAAAAGTGTGTTTCTAGTAATCTCTCCTCCTTCAGGCTTCCTCTTCTTTTTTGGACTTTATATGGCGGTTGGCAACCATTTTTAATGTGCATTACCACCACCAACTGCACTGGAGTGTGGACCTCAGTTCATTTTTCAATCACCCATGTTCAATCACCCACACATATGCTACTAAAAACCAATGACGAGATGACACGTGGGTATATGCTCCTAAAAATCAATGAGATGGGAGAGGCGGGACTTGCAGCACATCACACGTGTTTTATTTTAGCGCCTGGCTACGCAGACGGCCATTGACACACGTGAACATTGTGCGTGCAATGATTGCAGCGCTTGCACATGTGGCCCGAGCGATGTGGTCAGCATATAAGAGGTCATGTTTAGAATGCCTTCTATGACATGGCCTAGCCTGTCATCCTGAGCTGTCCGCTTCAGGGTTTGGTAATAGGTTTTACACAGGCAGACAGGCACACTTGTGTAAGCCTGTTTGGCATGCTGGAAAGGTAACATCAGACTCAGGCTTATGCAACAGTAGTCTCTAGTGACAGACAGACTGTTAACATAAACGCTGGTTTTGATTCTGAGATTGCAGTAATAATGCAGCAGTGGATGAGGTGTGTTTTGGTGGCACAATATCAAATATGTATAAGTGGGGTGTCGTGTTTCCAGAGGCAGACAGGCATGAAATCAGCTTGACAGGCTCTTTATGCCAATGTTACTGTACATAGTCAGAGCACAGGTGAGGTTGAGGGTTCAACAAACCAGACAAAAGTTTGCTGTAAAAAAAAATTGAATAATTTCAACAACTATCTCTTGCATGAGATGGCATTAATGAACTCAAAAAATCTAATCAAATGTATTTGTCACATACACATGGTTAGCAGATGTTAATGCGAGTGTAGCGAAATGCTTGTGCTTCTAGTTCCGACAATGCAGTAATAACCAACGAGTAATCTAACCTGATCTAACAATGCCAAAACTACTACCTTATACACACTCGTGTAAAGGGATAAAGAATATGTACATAAAGATATGAATGAGTGATGGTACAGAACGGCATAGGCAAGATGCAGTAGATGGTATCGAGTACAGTATATACATATGAGATGAGTAATGTAGGGTATGTAAACAAAGTGGCATAGTTTAAAGTGGCTAGTGATACATGTTTTACATAATGATGCAGTAGATGATATAGCGTACAGTATATACAAATTCATATGAGATGAATAATGTAGGGTATGTAAACATTATATTAAGTAGCATTGTTTAAAGTGACTAGTGATATATTTTACATCAATTCCCATTATTAAAGTTGCTGGAGTTGAGTCAGTATGTTGGCAGCAGCCACTCAATGTTAGTGGTGGCTGTTTAACAGTCTGGCCTTGAGATAGAAGCTGTTTTTCAGTCTCTCAGTCCCTGCTCTGATGCACCTGTACTGACCTCGCCTTCTGGATGATAGCGGGGTGAACAGGCAGTGGCTCGGGTGGTTGTTGTCCTTGATGATCTTTATGGCCTTCCTGTGACATTGGGTGGTGTAGGTGTCTTGGAGGGCAGGTAGTTTGCCCCCCTCCCGGTAATGCGTTGTGCAGACCTCACTACCCTCTGGAGAGCCTTACGGTGGTGGGCGGAGCAGTTGCCGTACCAGGCGGTGATACAACCCGACAGGATGCTCTCGATTGTGCATCTGTAGAAGTTTGTGAGTGCTTTTGGTGACAAGCCAAATTTCTTCAGCCTCCTGTGGTTGAAGAGTCTCTGCTGCGCCTTCTTCACGATGCTGTCTGTGTGGATGGACCAATTCAGTTTGTCTGTGATGTGTACGCCGAGGAACTTAAAACTTACTACCCTCTCCACTACTGTCCCATCGATGTGGATAGGGGGGTGCTCCCTCTGCTGTTTCCTGAAGTCCACAATCATCTCCTTTGTTTTGTTGACGTTGAGTGTGAGGTTCATTTCCTGACACCACACTCCGAGGGCCCTCACCTCCTCCCTGTAGGCCGTCTCGTCATTGTTGGTAATCAAGCCTACCACTGTAGTGTCGTCCAGTTGCACAGGGCAGGGTCAAGACCCAGGGTCTCGAGCTTGATGACAAGTTTGGAGGGTACTATGGTGTTAAATGTTGAGCTGTAGTCGATGAACAGCATTCTCACATAGGTATTCCTCTTGTCCAGATGGGTTAGGGCAGTGTGCAGTGTGGTTGAGATTGCATCGTCTGTGGATCTATTTGGGCGGTAAGTAAATTGGAGTCGGTCTAGGGTGTCAGGTAGGGTGGAGGTGATATGGTCCTTGACTAGTCTCTCAAAGCACTTCATGATGACTGAAGTGAGTGCTACGGGGCGGTAGTCGTTTAGCTCAGTTACCTTAGCTTTCTTGGGAACAGGAACAATGGTGGCCCTCTTGAAGCATGTGGGAACAGCAGACTGGGATAAGGATTGATTGAATATGTCCGTAAACACACCCGCCAGCTGGTCTGCGCATGCTCTGAGGGCGCGGCTGGGGATGCCGTCTGGGCCTGCAGCCTTGCGAGGGTTAACACGTTTACATGTTTTACTCACGTCGGCTGCAGTGAAGGAGAGTCCGCAGGTTTTGGTTGCGGGCCGTGTCAGTGGCACTGTATTGTCCTCAAAGCAGGCAAAAAAAACACCCTCAGAAGACCACTGAAAGGGAAGGGGGTTAGGTTAGAATAGTGATTGGTCTAAGAGACTTGGAGCCTACTGTTGGAACACAGTGTTGTACATGATCATTATAGTCAGTACACGCTCAACACATTTCTAATAGACATATATGGTTCCCTTTTTGGGGGCTTCAATCTGCTCACTCCAGGGTAGGGTTGCAAAATTCCAGTAACTTTCCAAAATAGCCAGGTTTTCAGAAATCCTAGTTGGAGAATTCCAGATTCCTTGCTCCTTTTTTTTCACCTAATGCTGGGAATCTTCCAACCAGGATTTCTGGAAAACCTGGGAATCTTGGGAAAGTCACCAGAATTTTCCAATCCTACTGTAAGGAGTGTTATTCTTCTATGAATCTCGGTAGTTGACCTGATCTGTTCTCAAGTATTTAAATCAACGGTACAAATGTCATGGAGCCTACTGAATATACTCTGTTTTTCTCTGCAGCATGGCTCTTAGTGATGTTGATATATCGACTCCTGGCTTTGCTTTCAGGGTGGACCTGCCAAGCAGCCCCTGAGCAGTACAGTCTGAGGCAGCATCCCTATTTGTCCTGGTCAAAAGTAGTGCACTATATAAGGAATATGGTACCATTTGGGACGTAACCTCAGACTCCATCCCATCAGGGGGATAGCTGGCAGCACAGGCTAAGTGTGATTGATTGAGATGGCTAGCATTACCTGCATAACCCATTCCTTAGGGAGATGTCATAATTTGAACCAAGAGGGGTTTAGTCTTTCATAGCAATCCGTCATTGGCTTTTTGTACTGCAGCGATTTTAATCCACTGTAATGTAGCCTACCGTTTTAATCTGTTTTAGCAAGATACAAGTTGTCTGTTTACAATTTTGCAAGGTTTGGATATTTCTACATTGGGATGACGGTACCATTCTCAGTAATAGTTGTGGTCCTTTTATTTATTTTTATTGAATTTGTGGGGAATCCTCCATGAATGTTTTAATCAGTAGTGTTTTAAAATGTTCCACATTCTGTAAGGTCACACTTTTTGAAGGTCACACATGATTCCTTTAAGAGGAAGCTTGTGATCTGAGTCATATGTTTGCAATCCCTCAGTTAGGCCTACATGATTTCTACACAAGTAAACCATGTGGCTGCAGAACACTTTGAGTTAGAGTGAGAATGGTTGGTGTGGAAGCCTTAACTTACTCAACACCTCTCTGAATTGGACTATTCAAGGGGCCTACCTTGGTTTTTCCGCCCATCTGCTGACAACCTCTATTTCCTTTGTAAATTATATTCTATCACTTAAGGCCATGCAGTTTATTTTAGGTTGTGTTGTTTCACTTCATGCAAACTTGCTAGTGTATGTATTAGGCAACACTGGGGATGTTTCAGTGGGACAGGCTCTGCTGTGGAACAGTGTGATTTGAAAATAAGTGGCAAACAGAAGCATGGGCAGCTCTAATAGTTTTGAGTGCAGATTTAGGGTGTGTCCCATATGGCACCCCATTCCCTATATAGTACACTACTTTTGACCAGAGCCCTGTGTTTCCCAACCCTGGTTCTCGAGTACCCCCAACAGTACACACTTTTTATTGTAACCCTGGACAAGCACACCGGATTCAACTTGTCAAATAATCATTAAGACCTCAATGAGTTGAATGAAGTGTGTTTGTCCAGGGCTACAATGAAAAAGTGTTCTGTTGGGGGTAGGGTTCCATTTGGGAGTCTCACTGTCATGCTTCTTTCCTCTTTCCTAAGGAAGAAAACGTTGTGTTCTCAGGAACAAAGAAAGAGGCCCCTAATGCCAAAACAAACAGCCCACTGGAACTGTGTAGTCTACCATCTCTCTCTCTCTCTCTCTCTCTCTCTCTCTCTCTCTCTCTGTGTGTGTGTGTGTGTGTGTG